>NC_064545.1:1500000-1602500 GCF_023856365.1 Brienomyrus brachyistius
GAAGATGGTAAAATGGAGGCTCAGTTTCTTGAAGGAATAAAAGAGGATGGACCAGATAAAAGCCATGAGTTACACAGTCTGGATGCGAAAAAAAATGGGAGCATAAAGGAGAAGTACACAAATTAAATAGCGTTTTACTATTTAGAAAAGTTCTGTAAGTGCAATTGTGAATGTCAGTAGAAATGTGGCGTTTAAGAGTTGTAAAGTACTCTTCCATTTTGACCGATTTCAAAATTATCTATCTATCTATCTATCTATCTATCTATCTATCTATCTATCTATCTATCTATCTATCTATCTATCTATCTATCTATCTATCTATCTATCTATCTATCTATCTATCTATCTATCTATCTATCTGAAAAGACTCCTCAAAAGAAGACTGTGCTGATTAAAAAGTTTTGACGCACACAGTAAGCGGTATCAGTGCTGTGCTAAGTTACTTGTTTTTCGGGGTTCTTTAACTGTACGTCATTCAGGCAAGCTGTAAAAACATCGCACTTCCACACGGGGAAAGACACTGCTGAGCATCCCTACCACTTTCTAGAAAAGTTGGCTAAGTGGTTGGCATTCCCGTTGATGCGGGGCTACGCCCACGAGCGTGACACCTACACCTGGGAGACTCTTTGGGTAAAGGCTGTGCAAGCAGGCGTGGGAGTCTTCACGGAGAGACTGGATCTCGTTCTCCTCGAGCCTGCCAGGGTTTCTTCCACACACCGAGCTGGCAGCCTGTTAACCAGAAGGAAGCATTTGACAGCTGTTTAATCAGCGGGCATGGCCTCCGTGGCTCCCTCTCCATCGGCCCACTTGTGGCCTTCGTGGTAACAGTAAAGCACGAAAAAGTCTGTCGTGAACCCTTTTTTAGGCATCGTGTTCTCCACTGCGAATGATTGAAATGGAGTCCAAACCAAAAGAGAGCATATTCATCACAAGCTAGCACTCAGCTGGCACGGTAAAGCTAGCCTGGCTTTATTTCAGGCCAGATTTTAAATGACGATACATTTTAATGTGATCTTCTAAGATTATTCCACCCAGCCGTCCATCTTTAAATCACTTATTGCGGTCAGGGTTACGAGGAAGGGGGGGGGGTGCCAGGCAGCATAGGGCACACGGCTGGGGTACACTCTGAACAGGATGCCCAGTTTGTCTAAGATTAAATGCATGATAATGACAGGATATGAAAAGCAGCGCCATGGAAACAGTGAACATGCCACTCTGCCACATGCCGTAATAAAACTGAAAACCGAATGGAGAAATAAAGAACACAAAAACAGAACAGAATGGCTGCACACACTAGATTAATAGTTCAAATACGCTAAGCGCTACATTGCTAAAATCTAATCAGCTGTTTTGTTTTCCTTTTTTTCCTTCTCAGGAACATGGTGAGGGTCTAACCCCCGCCGAAACGTTAAATCTAATTTCAGCGATGGCTCAGCGAGTCAGCTTGGCTCGTCTCCGTCAGTATCTGACAGATGTCTGCATCGGAGAAGCTGAAGACAGTGGTAATTATCCCTGTTGAGGTCGCGTCCGTGGTTATGTGGCAGCGGGGCTAAAAATACAAACCAAAGTGTAGTGCACCTGTGTTCACAGGCGGGGACATGAGAACAGTGTGGGAATTCGGCACACGGTCACTGCCTGCACAGTGTGGGAATTCGGCACACAGTCACTGCTGGCACAGTGTGGGAATTCGGCACACGGTCACTGCCGGTACAGTGTGGGAATTCGGCACACGGTCACTGCCGGTACAGTGTGGGAATTCGGCACATGGTCACTGCCGGTACAGTGTGGGAATTCGGCACACGGTCACTGCCAGTACAGTGTGGGAATTCGGCACACGGTCACTGCCGGCACAGTGTGGGAATTCGACACACGGTCACTGCCGGCACAGTGTGGGAATTCGGCACACGGTCACTGCCGGTACAGTGCCACCAGAATAAGAGACAGAAAAACAATGATTCTCAGAAACTAGTGTCACCTTGGACCTGCATCAAGCAATATGGAAAAAGACAAATTTGATATCTGAGCAGGCCGGGCAGCAGAAACCGTGGATCGCAGCATCTCCTAGGTAGGCCAGTGGCCTTCACACACATCCCTGCTCTCCGGTCTTCCAGGCCAGCCTTTGCAACCGTGTACAGAGAGTCTTCATTATAACCAATAATATTGGGCTTTTCCATGTGTTAACATCAGCAACGCTCACCATGTATCCTAAAACAACTAATTATAATTTTTTTTTATGATATCACAGAATTTGTCTTTTGATATTTGAAACTGGTCAATTAACTGTTAATGAGAGGCCAATTTTAATTTATTATGTCATATTAGTACCACTTTTTGAATGAAAAGACTGAGCAATTTGACAGCAAGGAAAGATCAACTCACCTATGTGTTTGGTGATCCCTGAGCAGTTGGCAGGTCTGATCTCTGCCTGTAAGAGGCGCTGTTGGGTAGGCTTGAAGGGAGCAGGTTATGGATATAAGGTGGCCAGTTATGTGCAGATATGGCATTTATCTAATCCTGGAGGAGTGAGTGAGTGTGTGTGTGTGTGTGTGTGTGTATAATTGGCAGTGGACAAGATCTTTGTACCTGTACGGGGGGAGAGACGTCCCCGCCACCATGAGTCTTCCACTGGGGAAATCCCCAGTGGACCAGGGCTTGTCACCCTCTACAAAGAAGACTGGATCCGGCAGAATGTACGGAAGAGACCACCTACTGGCGGTTCAACGGGCAGGATGGTGGACCCAGCAGAGCATTGTGGAACACGATCAAGGCACAGGGAGACACGTAGGGCACTGCTGGCCATACACTGCATCCCAGCTCATCTCCAGCTGTCTTTACTATGTCTTGCCACGGGACAACGATGGGTCAGGATGAGAGAGTTAGGCTTACGAATGTGTGCAACTCTCCCTCACTTTGATCCAAGTCACGCACAAGTTGTGACTCCAACCCCTACGCACACCCCCAAGTCCTGTGACGACGGGCGAGTGGCGAAGCAGCAGGTGTGGATACACTGGAAGCTGTAGTCACAGACCTACACACAGGCAGCCCAGGCCATTGGGTCGCTCTCTACTGACCTGAAGCAGCAGTGGAGTTCGACAGCCCCCTGGGTGCCTGAGCAGCCCTCTGTAGGAACAGTTCTGCTCATCTACATGGAGGAAGGGGCTAGAAAACGTTCCCTAAACATAGCCCGCTTCATACTCACCCCGGCCAGCATACCGTGGCTAGTGGGGATCCCACCTAGCGGTCGAAACACAACAAAAAAGAAGAAAGTGAAGGTGCTCAACCTCGGCACGTGGAACGTGCAAACCCTGCTGGACCACACCAAAGCAGATAGACTAGAGAGGAGAACTAGTTGCCATAGAGTTAGCTCGCTACAGCGTGGACATAGTAGCCCTCCAAGAAACATACCTAGCGGACATGGGCCAGCTCACAGAACAAGGTGGTGGATACACTTTCTTTTGGAGTGGCCGCACCAGCACTGAACGGCGTGAGGCCGGCGTTGGTTTTGCAATGAAAACACACTTTGCCAGGAAACTTCCCAAGCTTCCAGAGGACATCAACAACCGTCTGATGACCCTCCAGTTCCCAGACAAAATAAGAAGAACGTGGCACTGATAAGCGCGTACACCCCCACCATGACCAACCCAGATGACATAAAGGACAAGTTCTATGAAAAACTTGACACCCTCATTGCAGCCGTCCCACAGTCTGAGAAGCTTTTTATCCTCTGGGACTTCAATGCCAGAGTAGGGAACGACCACCAGACCTGGGAGGGCGTCATAGGAAGACATAGCATCGGCAAATGCAACAGCAATGGCCTACTCTTCCTCAAGACATGTACTGCACACGACCTCATCATCACCAACACAATTTTCCATCTTCCCTCCTGCAACAGGATGTCATGGATGCACCCGCGTTCCAGGCACTGGCATCTAATTGACTACGTCATCACAAGGAAGAAGGACAAGCAGGATGTGAGAGTAGCAAGGTCAATGTGTGGCGCCGACTGCTGGACTCACCACTGGCTCATCGTTTCCAAGCGTCAGCTTCGCATCCAGCCAGCGAGAAGACCAGAAGGTCAGAAGACTGCAAAGAGACTCAACGTCTCCAAGCTGAAAAGCAGCATCGTGACAGAGAAGTTCTCCAGCGACCTGGATGCCAAGCTGCCCGACACACCGGGTGACCAAACCGGTATTGAGGAGCAGTGCAATGCTTTCAGAGACACTGTCCACTCTTGTGCTCCTGAACACCTCGGGCCAGCTACCCGCAAAAACCAAGACAACAAAGGAAAACAAAGAGATACAGGCACTGCTGGCAGAGAAGCACCAGCTGTTCAGAGCCCACCAGAATGACCCCTCCTCACAAGCAAAGAAAGACGCCTTCACCAATGCCAGGCAGCAGGTCCAGAAGAAGCTCCGTGAGATGCAGGATGTCTGGTACAGTGCAAAGGCTGATGAAATTCAGGGTTATGCCGACAGCAACAACACCAATCCTTTTTACGACGCTTTGAAGGCTGTCTATGGACCTTATCTCACCGGCTCCTCTCCCTCCTCAATGCAGATGGGACCCAGCTGCTGACAGAGAAGAAGCAGATCCTGAAGAGATGGGCTGAACACTTTGACCAGGTCCTTAACTGCCCTGCCGCAATCAATGAAGACGTTATCGCACACCTACCTCAAGTAGAGATTAATAACGACCTCGATACTCCCCACACAGAATATGAAGTCAAAAAGACCATCAAGCAGCTCTCCTGCGGCAAACCTCCAGGATCAGACGCTATTCCTGCTGAGGTTTACAAGGCAGGTGGCCCAGCACTGTTGCAGAATCTGACTACGCTCTTCCAGCCAATGTGGCGTGCAGGCGAGGTTCCCCAGCAGTGGAAGGATGCTCGCATCGTCCACATCTACAAGAGGAAAGTCAACTGGCAGCAATGTGACAACCACGGGGGCATCTCTCTACTGTACACTGCAGGGAAGATCCTGGCTCATGTCCTGTTCAACCGCCTCCTTCTACACCTTGAGCAGGGCCTCCTCCCAGAAAGTCAGTGTGGCTTCCGTGCTGAACGTGGAACTGTCGACATGATATTTGCTGGGCGCCAACTTCAGGAAAAGTGCCAAGAGCAACACAGCGACCTCTTCGTGACCTTTGTCGATCTGACTAAGGCCTTTGATACAGTCAGCAGAGACGGCAAATGGAAAATCATGGAGAAGTTCGGCTGCCCCAGCTGGTTCATCACAATGGTGCGACAGTTCCACGACTGCATAATGGTCAAAGTACTCGATGATAGTGACGAGTCAGAAGCCTTCCCTGTAACCAACGGCGTCAAGCAAGGTTGCGTTCTTGCCCCGACACTCTTTAGCATGGTATTCTCCTCCATGCTGACCGATGCGTTCCAGGGCTCCCAAGATGGCTTCCGCCTCAGATACAGGACTGACGGCAGGTTGTTCAACCTCAGACGCTTGCAGGCTACCACAAAGGTGAAAGAGACGGTTATCAGAGACCTGTTGTTCGCTGACAACTGTACCCTCAACACCCCCACAGAGCAGAAGATGCAGCATGAAATAGATTGCTTCTCCAAACCTTGTGACAACTTTGGCCTCACCATTAGCACTAAAAAGCCTTAAGTCATGTACCAGCCTGCACCTGGCAAGTCTTACCATGAGCTACATATCATAGTGAAAGGGCAACAATTTCAGGCAGTTGACAACTTCACTTACCTGGGCAGCACCCTCTCTGGTGCCGTCAGCATTGATGCTGAGATCAACAACAGGGTTGCCAAGGCCAGCGCCACCTTTGGGAGACTCCGAGAGAATATCTGGGAGTGGAGAGGTACCAGCCAAACCATCAAGCTGAAGGTCTACCGGGTAGTGGTACTTACAACACTGCTCTACGCCTGTGAGACCTGGACCGTCTACAGCAGACACGCCAAACAGCTCAACCACTTACATACAAGCTGCTTCCATTGACTCCTCCACATTAGGTGGCAGGACAAAGTTCCAGACACAGAGGTCTTCGATCGGGCTGGCCTCCCCAGCATCTTCAGCTTCCTGCAGAAGATGCAAGTAAGATGGACTGGCCATGTCATCAGAATGCCAGACAACCGACTGCCGAGGCAACTTCTCTACGGAGAGCAGTGCCAGGGCAAGCACACAGCTGGGGGACAGAAGAAACGCTTCAAAGACAGCCTGAAAACGTCCATCAAAACACTGGGTTTCAACCTCAACTCCTGGGAATATCTTGCCCTGGACCGTCCAGCGTGGCACAGCAACCTTACTAGTGGTGCCCGTGCAGCAGAACTGAAACGAACAGCAGACACGCAAACCAAACGAGCCGCACGCAAGGCCAGAGCTGCCTACACCTCCACCTCAGCACCCACCCATGTGTGTCCCACATGTGGGCGTACCTTCCGGGCCCGGATTGACCTCATCAGCCACCTTCGGACCCACAGCCACCGTTCTTTCATTTGACTTGGAGGCATGGTCATCTTCGACCACGAAGGGTGAACAGAAGGTGTGTGTATATGTGTGTGCGTGTACGGGGGGGCTAGCGCTTGGCGAGAATGGGGGGGCCCTCTGGTGTTCATTGTCAAGGATCAAACACATCACATATAATAGCAGGGCAGGGCAAAAGGCAGTGGTTCCTTTTTTTTGAAAAAGCTAATTGGTCTTATTGATGTATAAAAGATATCCCACTGTGCAAAGTGAAATGTCATTAGGAGCAAAGGCAGAATTGTTCATGAGTTCTCCATGAATAAATAAGCTTAATAAGACATCCCCCGGTGAGTGATAATAGCAGAATTTTTTCCCCTTTTCAAACATACGCGCTGTAGCGCTTCTAAACAGTTTCATTACCCGCAGAAATCACTGGCGAAACCTTGTGTGATTCTACAGAGAACCCACTGGCTTGGATTTCAAAGCCGGAGCCGCGAAAAAACAAGCAAAATCAATTAGCATGCTGGCGTGATTGTTTTCGGTGAGGATGACCGCAGCATGCAAGAAAACCTTAGAGAAAGGTGCAATGAAAGGCAAATACGGCTAGGCTAAGGCTCCCCACTGAGCGCTAACCTTTCTCTTGGAAAGCTATGTTTGTATTATACCTTGATGTGTTTTTAAACCCATAACTTCTCATTATCTCAGTATTTATCAAGAACATAACTGGTATTCTCGATTTAAGATAATCATAATTTAAGATTTCGCAGAGATTTTCATCACATAAGACATGACTGATAAAAATGGTTTTCAAATTATCCAAAATAACTCGCACTCTTTTGGGTCTTCATGTGCCTACAGGGATCCACACAGGCGTGGAACAATGAGTGAGGTCAGCCACTTCCCTCTAGATGGGAAAAACACCCATAATCCACTGTCTCTGGTCCTTCTGTGTGACAGTGCTTATTGGACAGAGCACAGCAGTGAGATTCTGATTAAACTACATTTTCATTGGGCTTTTTGCAAAAGCGAGTACTTTATCACCAACAATTAATGAGAATCATGATCAAGGCTTTGGGTTGAAGTTGGTCAGTATGTATTTGCACACCTTTGTACACATTTCTTCGGGAAGAAAATATAAATGAGTTTGCAGTGAGTATGAGAGTCACAGTCACAATGGCAAATTGTCGTCTCTTTGTAAATCCTTGTGCCTTCTGCCAGTTTCTGCCCTTTTTCCTGTTGGGGGGCTAGACATTGTCTCCGTGCTGTTTGCCACTTCCCCTGCTAGACCCCCCAGCCTCATTACTCCTGCCATTGTTAGTAATATACACAAAAAAAGTTACATTTCCTTGGTGCTTTCCTTTCACTTCGAGGTGTAAGTGGTTCTGGAATTTTGCCATGGTGCATTCTGGGAGATCCTGGCTCAATGCACCATAGCATGACTGCAGGTTGCTGGACACTCACTTTCACCATTTTAAAGGAATAGCATTCATTCACTTCAACATTTAAGTCGAAAGAGACAACGTGAGCACATATGCCAAACAGCTAGCTCTCTGAACTACCTATATTTACGGCTGAAAGTGAATTCTTTATAAGACGCGGGAATATCAAAGAGGTGTGGATCAAAGTGCTTTAATAAGCTACCCACTGCTCTTAGAGAGTCTGTGCTTTCATGTAACACGTTACCTCAGCTTCTCAGTACCGCATCAGGAAAGACCGTAGCCTCGACGGCGTCCTGCATTGTTTAATTAGTTTGTGTGCACACCTGGGCCAGATGCCCCAGAACGGCAAGAGACAGGAGGAGTGGAAAGGGAGAGAGAAAGGCAATCAGCAGAGTTCGGGAACAATGCAGGCCTCGCTGCAGGGATCAGCACCTGGTCATGACCGTGGCTGGGCTCCCAGCTGTGGAGATCTGTAAGCTGTCAAAACACTCAGGACAGCATGCACCAAATGAGTGACTTCCGTGTTATTGTGCCAAACGGCATGCAAAGGCATGCTATTAACCCCACCTTCAGAATATTCATTTATCGATGCATCACCTTAATTTCTGTCATCGTTATGGTATTAATGCCAAAATATCCCCAATACGTATCTACCACTATGAACGCCCGACTTTCCAGTTCAGTCATACGTGAAATTGGATAATTATTTAATCCCAGTCAAACCAGCAGAAAAAACGTGTTCGACTAGCACCCCATTAATGCGATTATGGAGCTTTAAGACTCGGGTCCAGACCCTAATTCCTTGTTTTTCTTGCTGAGTGAGACCATAGCTCCTCTGCAGTGCTGCCACAGAGACTGTTTGATTTTTCTGTGTAAACAACTCCATCGCTCTCCAAGCCTGCTAATTAATTAGCTGGTGTGCTTGAATTAGCAGGCGGGCGCCGCGTGCGGCCGCCCATGTGCCGCACCTCCTCACCGCTCTCCACAGCCTCCTCTCTCTCGATAAGCACTTCGTAATGTATATAATTATTTGCTACGTGAACCGCTCCTCCCTGCTGACTCTCCGCACACCATTTAAATTGGAATCGCATTCTAGCACGGCCTCCTTGGATCACGCTCACTAACGTTGCCGGCACGCGCTTGACTTGCGGCTGCGGAAGGCGGGCACGCTGAGGCCGGCGTAATTGAGTGCGCCGCAGTCTTTAAACTCTGCCTTTTCCGAACATTGCGGCAATTAGAGGGGCGGGCAATTAAAGTGCGTGGGACTGGCTTGTAAAAACACAATCACTCCTGGACCTCCAAGTGGTTGCATGGCTGATTAAAATTGAATGTTAATGATAGGGTTATATAAGGGGTAATAATACTATGGTTAAATAACACTAATAAAAGAGTCCCAGTCTGACATCTGTAATAATGTCGTCCGTAGCACTTTATAGTGGTAAAATGGTGAGTTGCATGCAGGGATTTACTGAGCAGATGAACAGACGAACAGGCGCCCTCTTTCATGGCAAATTCTGTTGACTAAAAGCTTCCCAGCACAGAGACTGCTCTATATTCACACAAAATGACACAACATGAGTAAATGGTGTCTCAGCCGCGGTAGCTAGGAGACGCTAAATCCATGTGCTACTTGTCCAAAACATTTGTCTCTCAGTGTTTAACGGGTCCAAGTAAACAGCCATAGGCGTCACTGTGCACCTCCGTGTGATGGCAGATGATTGGAGGCACATACAGCAGGCAGCAGGATGGATGAAGCAGGTCTGATTCACCATTTTGGGCATGAAGACCCCAGGGTTTCGTTAAAAGTGGGCTGGCATTAAGCACTCTGATCACAAATTAATCTATTAGTTTCTGAATAGCTCCCCCAGGCCATTCACAAATGAGGAGGCTTTTTCACGACAGCCATATTCCAATAAAAAGGAAAAACTGTGTGTGTGTGTGTGGATTATGTTTATATTACATTGTAAGGACCAAATTAATGGAGAGTCCCCACAAAGATATACTTACAAACCTGTGTGTGTGTGTGTGTGTGTATAAGAGTGCCTGGAATGATAGTAGCTAGATAGAGTCCCCCATGTGGCAGAGGCTAGAGTCCCCCGTGTGGTAGTGGCTAGAGTTCCCGGTGTGGTAGGGGCTAGACTCCCTGGTGTGGTAGAGGCTAGACTCCCTGGTGTGGTAGGGGCTAGACTCCCTGGTATGGTAGGGGCTAGAGTCCCCTGTGTGGTAGGGGCTAGAGTCCCCCGTGTGGTAGGGGCTAGAGTCCCCCGCATGGTAGGGGCTAGACTCCCTGGTGTGGTAGGAGCTAGACTCCCTGATGTGGTAGGGGCTAGAGTTCCTGGTGTGGTAGGGGCTAGACTCCCTGGTGTGGTAGGGGCTAGAGTTCCCGGTGTGGTAGGGGCTAGAGTCCCTGGTGTGGTAGGGGCTAGACTCCCTGGTGTGGTAGGGGCTAGAGTTCCCGGTGTGGTAGGGACTAGAGTTCCTGGTGTGGTAGAGGCTAGACTCCCTGGTGTGGTAGGGGCTAGACTCCCTGGTGTGGTCGGGGCTAGAGTCCCCCGTGTGGTAGGGGCTAGAGTCCCCGGTGTGGTAGGAGCTAGACTCCATGGTGTGGCAGGGGATAGAGTTCCCGGTGTGGTAGGGGCTAGAGTCCCCCGTGTGGTAGGGGCTAGAGTCCCCGGTGTGGTAGGGGCTAGAGTCCCCCGTGTGGTAGGGGCTAGAGTCCCCGGTGTGGTAGGGGCTAGACTCCATGGTGTGGCAGGGGCTAGAGTTCCCGGTGTGGTAGGGGCTAGAGTTCCCGGTGTGGTAGGGGCTAGAGTCCCTGGTGTGGTCGGAGCTAGAGTCCCCCATGTGGCAGAGGCTAGAGTCCCCCGTGTGGTAGGGGCTAGACTCCCTGGTATGGTAGGGGCTAGACTCCCTGGTGTGGTAGGGGCTAGAGTCCCCTGTGTGGTAGGGGCTAGAGTCACCTGTGTGGTAAGGGCTAGAGTCCCCCATGTGGTAGGGGTTACAATCCCCGGTGTGGAAGTGGTTAAAATATTATACAGAGGACCATGGTTGTGGTGGTATTTAATTATTTGTTTAGTGCGTATTGTCGTTCCTTGTGTGCTTATGTTAATTTATTTCTTTTTCTTCTTTTAAAATGTCTGTTAAGCACTTTTTCACCCTTGTAGTAAAAACAGTGCTATATAGATATAGTCTGATTGATTGATTGATTGATTGATTGACTGATTGATTGATTTATAGATACATATATGAATATATCCAAACAAACGAGGTGCCATTATATTACATGTTCTGTATCTATTTAAACCTGGCGATACAATTTATGCCTTGTGGAGAGAGCAGCCTATAGCAAAGTGGCTATCGATGCTGAACTCACTGGCAAACTCTGCATGTTAATTTTCATTCCACCTTCAGTCAGGTCACATTATACAGAAAGTATGAGCTAGACTGATAATAATGTATCACCCAGTCAGTTATCCTGATCAGGGTTACAGGGTAGTCTGTTCTAGGCACTATACAGTAGAAGTTCTCGATATGCAATAAACACTCGCACACACACACTATGGGCAAATTAGAATAAATTCACTTGATAATTCAGTAATAACTAGAATAGATCATGGCGTAGTTAGTTACACAAACGATCAAAGTGGATATTTACTATTTCTTATTTACTTGTATTCAATCGTCTTGTTGCTTTGAAAGATTTCCGTCAAAAATAAAATGCATTTTAACTTGTCTTAATTTGACATTAATTATAGAATATATTTATATGCAGGTCTGATACAAAAGTTTTGAAAACCATCTATCCACTGGAGTGTGGAACAGGACAGAGATACCAAAGACACGCATTAAAAGAGGTACATTGGCCTACTTATAAATCTCTATGCTTGTTTGGCTTAGTTTATAAACAGGGTGAATATTCTGTCGGTGCATTATTTAGATGCTAATTGCTAATTGCTAAATTTAAAACAATTATTTTAATTAGGAAGCTGCTTGAAAACCTGTGATGCTAGCAGCTGACTCAGGCGAGCAGCTCTATACAGAAGGCCCACATTTATGTCGCTGTGTGTTTGCGATGAGCCTAATATGAGCCGGTAGCTGGAGATCAGACGACCGCTGCAATTACTGTAAGCGCGAGGGGAACTGCTGTCAATGAGCGCATCTTCCGACGTAGTCCAACCGCCTGACAGCTTACACATGCATGCAGCGAGCAGGCGAGCGGATGGGCTCCAGAGCTGCAGCCTTGCATGGGGTCTGTAATCAACATCAAAAGGACACCTTTGACATCGCAGATAACTTGCGAACGATAATGCCGAGAGATCTTTTGCCACTACAAAGCAAGAACAAAAGAACTGACATGAAAGAGAAGTCAATAAACATATGGCAATTAATAAAACATTTCTGCAGAATTTACTACAAAGGACTTTTCATGCCACAGGAAAAACAGCAGAAACTCAACAGATGATTTAATCCTGGCTGAAAGTTTAACTCACCGCTAAATGGAAATCCTTTTATACAACTGGCAAAATGGGTTAGAGGGGGTCTCTCTTACACATGCGCACACACACACATAAATACACACACAATTCTTTGTTTTATGCAGCACTAACAAGCTTTTCTGACATTAGAAATGTGTGCATATGAGGTAGAGGAATACAAAGGACTAATGAGGTCTCGTTTACATAATTGAAGTTAATAAGAAAATTTTGGAAGAGAAGCTTGCGGAGCTCTGCTGTAAGCTGCTTTAAGCTTCCCTCATACACCCCATTTGCAGCTTTTTATTCTTATTTACGATGTTATGGGCTTTACAAGCCACTGCAAAGAACAGGTGTGAAAGCCAGAGCTGGCGAGCAGAAAAGACTATGTATGTAGCAAACAGTCTCATGAATGTACTGTACATCACAAGGCCTGAGCACTTAAAACTATTAAATGGTTCTGTATAATACATCCATCCATCCATTTTCTGTACAGGTTTATCCTAGTCTGGGTTGTGGGGGTTATGGGTGCTGGGCAGGGAACAACCCAGGATGGGCTGCCAACTCATTGCAGGGCAAGCTCACACATGCATACCTATAGGTAATTTGGTACTCCAATTAATATCTGCATGTTTCTGGATTTGGGGGGGGGGGAGGCACACCTGGAGAAAACCCCACAAGCACACAGAGAGAACATGCAAACTCCACATACACAGAGCCATGGCAGAGACTCCAGTCCTGATCCCAGAGGTGTGAGGCAACAGTGCTAACCACTGCTCGATGGTGCCACCCCTACTGCCTAATCATAAAACCTTTCATGTAATTGCTGCATTTTATCTCAAATTATGTAATTTCCTGTTCAATGCACCTTATACCCAAATATAGCAAACTTAAGCGTCACCATTTCCATTTCACTAGCCCGTCCTGTGCACCAAGAGACACACATACAGGGTAAAGCACGAGGCCCACAATGCAATGCTATGATGACTGTGCTTATACAGGCTGCAGTAGCAGTGAAAGGAACGCAGTGATGACTGTGCTTATACTGGCTGGAGTAGCAGTGAGAGGAACGCAGTGATGACTGTGCTTATACTGGTTGGAGTAGCAGTGAGAGGAATGCAGTGATGACTGTGCTTATACTGGCTGGAGTTGCACTGGAAGCTCCCATCTGTCTTACAGATGTTTAACATGCACATGCTTGTCTGGAAAGCCATGGATCATTCAGTCCATTAACAAAATTAGCTGCTCCACTGACTCTGGAAACGTGTTGTTTTAAATAAATATATCTTCCAACACAAGCTCTTGCCTGATGGCACAAATGCACAAGTGCTCCAGCAGCATGCAACCACAAAGCAGCGTGGGCTGCACAAGTTACCCCCGGTGTATGCGGGCAGGTAGAGATTAAGACAGGCGCTCATCAGCCCCAAGGTTGTTGGTTCAGGTCCCACAAAGTTCTACTCTGTCGTACAATCGAGAAATAACAAGCTGATAAAATGGGATGAAAGAGCACAGGCATTTAAACAAAAGAAACTACCATGTACAAGGAGCGGAAAATATTTGTCTGCTGTATCACATCACATTGTTTACCTGAATTTTAAAAGGCACAGAACTGATGCCATGTTGGTCATAAATGTCTCTTTTGGCTGTACATGCTTTTTGTTTTTGTATTAATATACAATATGCTGAATAAACAACATGATGTTGTATTTTTACCAAACTTATGGGACAGTACTGTAATGCTTGTTTCAAAACCTACTGTGTCCACCATACACACTATAATAAGCATTAATTCCATCCAGTTAAATAAATCTGGTGATACAGTATCCATCATAAGGATACTGTACTGGGATTACTGGGACCAGAATTATTTGTAATGATGCAGAAATTTTGCAACAGATAAAATGACTAAAGAAAGTTAGAGCGCACAGTGTACATACAGTGTAAATGCGGGTTCGTTTTTTGACGTGTCTTTTCACAACCTTACTGGGCACATTCTGCACACCAGAGACCTTACATTTAAACCTGAGAAGCTGATATATAAAACTGCAGCATGTTCATTATTATATTTTATATCATGCGCAGTATTATGGGCGTAAGAAGCAGCGCTGGCAGGCACAGGATACCATGCTGCCCTATCTGAGGGCTTCACCCCCAATTCAATGCAGTCTTGTCCTGGTGCTAATAGCCCATCCTGGGACATGCTGCAGACCTCCAGCAGTGCAATGCATCATAGATTGCATGTTATACTAAAGAAAAGTAGTTGTAAATGGCATAGAATCCTGGTGTGGGGTGGTTATGCTGAGTGTGTTTATTTAATTAAAGCTGCGTACAAGACTACAGGAAATGTTTATGCACTGGGGCTACTATGTAGCTCCGAAACAGCACAGTAGTTTATCAATGTTCCTACTTTCTCTCTCCATACATTGTGTCCTGTTAATGGCAGCTTCTGGGATTTTGGTGTACAAGCAGAATACCTTCTACAGCTGCATGTAACCAAACTGAGATTTGTCCAGCTAGTCTATGTTGTGGCTACGTTAGCAACAGCTGGCTAACCTTAAGTACTCATGAATATAATGATGCTGCAAAATAAGAAAGATTACAGCCTCTTCCCAGATTACGATGGGGTTACGATCTGATACAAGGCGAAAAGATCGTAAGAGAAAAATGCATTTTAGTACAATACACCTAACCTAACAAGCATCATAGCCTAGCCTACCTTAAAAACATGCTTAAAACACTTAAATTAGCCTACAGTTGGACAAAATCATTAACACAAAGCCCATTTTATAATAAAATGTCGAATACCTCATGTAATTTATTGAATAATTTACTGAAAGTGAAAAACATTTACCCATTGTAAACTCAAAATATTGTAACATGGACCATAGTAACACAGGGAGCATCTGTGTTTTGGTACAGAACTAATGGGGCTGAACTGCAAGTTTCATTCAGAAAACCCCAACTGCAGAAAAAGGAATGGTGACTTGGTACAAATCCAACTCACTGAAAAATTACAGTACAGTAGCAGAGGCACGCAAAGATGACAAGAAGGAGAAACAGCGCATCTCCGTGCCCCACAAAGCTACTGGCAGTCACAGGCGTATACGGAGATGCCCGAAAATGCTCGGGTGTATATGGTAGTGCCCCGGTCCTGCTGTGTGTGTGTCTAAAGCCCATTTGATTGGGCTTAAGGAGCTTTAGAGCCACAGAGGTCGGATTTCTCCGGTAATCAGCCCAGCACAATGGGCGAGCTGGACGGGCCTGCTCCACTGCAATCAGATAGAAGGGGATTTCCACGCATGTAAGTGTCCTAGCGAAGGCTAGGGCTGAGGACCACCACAGTTCTTGTCGTATTTCACATCATATTATCTCCTAAGAATTCCTAAGCAGCGGGAACTAGGTTATATCATCCTCCCCTCTTCTGTGCCGGATTTTGAATGCCCCTTGCCTGTCGCAGCCACGTCACCCTGCGCCGCTGCCGTAGCCAGGTAGGGGGCGCAGCGTCCTGCTCTGAGCTGCCGACACCTCCCCCAGCTCCCCACCTAATCTCATCAAAACAAACATGCCAGCAATTGTCAGCATCCGCAGGAGGGGAAAGAGCGAGGCTGCAGAAAATGGGTCAAGGTAATCATGCATATAATTGCATTTTGACTTTGGGCTAGAACTGGGACTCGACTTTTGAATATCAGGTTATCCAGGAAACACTTACGCGGTTAACAATCTGAAAGAATATGTGTAATTACAGAATGCCTCTCCTAGCTGGAGCTCTGCTAGCGCTTTCGCCAAATGGACTGTCAGTATACAATAAAAGGATATAAAAGCAATGCAACTGAAGTGGAGCGTTTTAATTATATGTAGTTTTACAGCATAACACTTCAGTTTAGCATTGCAAGCGAATGGGAAGTAGAATTATATCCCCGCCTTTCTCTGGCCAGATCGCTGTTCTCCAAAAGGATGACTGTATACAGGTTGGCTTCATTTGAAGGCAAACAGCAAATGCATGCTTGTTATCTAATTTCAAGTTCCTTGTTTGCTTTCAGGTTTAATTAGGATCATTACCGAAATCCCTGTAGGCCGCAAACAGTAAAAGCAATATTTATCCACGGTTTTCCTAAGAATCTCTCCCGGGCCTAGAAAAAGATCATTTTCAGTAAACAAAGAGCAACTGAAGGAGAAGGTGCCTTGGGCAGCGAGGGGGGGGGTCTTCTTAAATATATTTAAGCAGGTGCTTAAACACTTAAATGTACACACCCCTATACACACAGACATACGGTAAGTGTATAGCTCTGTTGCTGTGTTAGCAACAAATGGATTCCTTTGAGTATATCTGATGCTGTTTGATATTATGTTGTGTAACACGGAGCTTCCTACATGGCTGCAAGCTCTACTGAGGACTTGTACACAAACCCCAGCCAGACCTGCCACGGATAAGTCCTCCTTCGCTTTACTTATTAATGTGAAAAATCCTTTCCCAGCAGCAAGACAGCTAATCCAGTCTTTCCAGCAATGCCATGGCCAGGTCCCACACCAAGGACGTCCGCTTTCATGGAAGCCTCAAACCCACAGCGTCTATTTAATCTCGAGCTGCGTTATAAATAATTCAGGTGGCTTTGTCTGCTTTAGCGTGAAACGCATTCTGTCCACCTCAAACGCTCCGTAGATTTATTGTTAAATAATTAGTAAGGTCCTGGCTCTTGTAAGGAGAGCCATGACTGTGGGAGGAGCCGTAGACCTCGGTCTACTGAGCTGTCCTTCCAACAAGCTTTTGTTCTGCCTTCAGCTCCCATCCAAACTATAGGTATTGATTTTTATTACCCCCAAAACCAGCCACACTACACATACTATCAGCTGTTTTTCACATCTTCCTCCAGCTCTCTCTCCTCCTCTCTCTTCTTATCCAAATTAGGAGCCACACTTGCTCATCCCCAACTGCATAATTTTCCAGATAAGCCCTACCTCTCTTTTCGCTCCTCCATCTTGAATCTGTATTTACACTATATGCGGCTTATCATTAAACTGTATTTCTGGAATAGTTTATCACTTTTTTTTTTTTTTTTTTACTGAATTGTATTATTCATCAGACAGACCATTTATTTTTTATGGCAGAAAAATTGAACCTGCTACCGAACAGAAACATTCAATCCATGCGACTTCATGAGAAAATAAATCCAGAGTCAAGACCTCGACCTGTAACGCTATACCCCGGCTGTTCGCCTGCAGACAGGCCTCACCGATGCCTCGCTGTCGTCAGGATCCGCAGTTCAGGTAGCGGAGGACAGGGACGATGGGCAGGTCAGGCTGGTGCGTTTCCCGTTCATGCCTGAAGTCCAGCATGAAGAAGTAGCTGGGATGCACGCCAGCACACTTTGGGCCGACAGGAAGGGTGGGTGGAGCGTGCTGGCGGGTATGAGAAATTCACACCTGGCTGCACCATTAGTGAACAACAGCAAGCCAGTCCACGTTCACCCCAGCACTCAGCTGTCTGGCCTCGCCCGCATTTCCTCCAATATCGCTCTCCATTATTTACAATGCCGCGTCTGCATTGTGAGGTAACAAAGCACTCTGCCTTAATTATGCATATTTCAGCTACAAGTGCCGTGCTTCGGTTTCTATGTACACCTGTGAGCGTCTGCCTCGGAAATGGTAGACGGCGGCGTAACCAACGGCAACCGTCAGTTTAAAATACGCGGTGCTCAATCGTCTCACTAATTCTGCCGATTGTACCGTCATGTCTTGTGACCCAATGACAATTAAAACATTCTACCGGAGAACTTGAGGGAGTTTAGCCATTAGAAAAGCACATTAGACGTGATGCGGACCACACCACCTCATCGCCGACATGCGTTGACGGTAAACACGCCTGGGTAGCCGCTGACCTGCGCTGGTTACCCACGCACACCAGTACCTCAGACTCAAAGGTTTTCAGAGATGAGACAGTGGCAATTAGACAATTAAAGGCAGCAAGTTCACGGCTCGCTTTGCATTAAGCCTCTGTATGAAACACCAGTACGGTCTAATTTAGGAGATTAAAGAAGATTAAAATTCTCATTAATGTTTATGAATGAGTGGCCCTATGATGCGGCTGCTTCAGATGTTGATGTAATGCGAGTAGCGCTATGACAATGTGCTCGCGAAGGGGGGGGGGGGGTAATTTCTTGGGGACAGACGGGCTACTAATGCCACAGTTCATGGATTAATTATAAATGCGAGGCGTGTGTCTGTCTGCATGCCTTCTGCGAACGTGCCCCTTCTAGAACGGGAAATGAAGGAAGCGGATGATTCCGCATTCCTTCTCAGAAGCTGGAGCTGGTGGGTGTGTCTCTTCCCAGAAAGTCAAATTCCGGTGAGCGTCCCAATGACCTTTGGCCGCCGGGCGGTACTGGCGGCCCGTTATAAAAGGACTTGTGCGACAGATAAATATTTCAATGCAAATAAATAAAGGATGCCCAGAGATTTCCCTTTGAGCGGCTCTTCACAGCCCAGTGCTCACATCCTCCTGAGACACCCCCGCCCCCGCCCCCCCCCCACCCTGAGGATGTTCCTGTCCAGGCGGCATTGTCCCGCGGGCCTGTGCCAATGATGAGCGGGCAGGTGATATTCTGCCCTCAATCTCCAGGTACAAAGAAGCAATTAATAGGTGGCGTCGGGACAAGCAGAAAATAAGATGCTCCATTGTGCGTCTGGGTTTATCCTGCCGAGTCGGGGAGCAAGCAGAATTAACTCATTGTTGTCAAGTAATTACTATAATGTGTAGAATGCATGTAGGATTTTAATGGCTTTCTGCAATGTTACCTGTAAGGTGATTAAAGACTGTCTGTAGGGGTGTGTAAAAATAATACATTTAATTTTAGGGTAGATTAAGTGTATCGGACGTGTGCGGTTTAACGGCCAATGCTAACCGTGTTTCCCGGTCTTCCTGCTATTACCTCTGCAGACTTGAGTAAGAAGCTCCCATCTCAAAGGAACACGGTGTGATAATTCAATTAGCCAGGCAATTACAGGCACTTCCTGTGGTTACCATCTACAAGAAGACAGATGGCTTTCCGGTTACCTTTACCATCTTCCTCCCAGAAGTCCTTCCTCGGTGACGCCATTCAGCCAAGTGAGCAAACAGGAATAATCCCAGAGGGCTGCAGTAAAACAAACAAGCAGCGTGACCCACTTTCCCACATCTGCATGTGAACACTTTTTTCCACATTTATTAAAATTTCAGCAGGAGTTTACAAAACCCGCAGCGGGCACCAAACAATGCGATCAAGATTAAACGACTTCTTTTGATGTAATGATTTTCGAGCTTCATTATAATTTCCTAAATTCACCGCTGGCTAAAGAGAAGAAGAGCATGAAATCTGACCTTTTTGTATATACCATCGCGCAAGAGCACAATGAACTCTGCACACCAAAAAAATGGCCACTTGCACTGGTGGAAATGACATCAACTCCATTTGATAACAATGATTTGAATTAATAAAGAAAAAGCTTGCAAGGCAGCCGAGCAGGAGAAGCAGCCAGTGGCCTTTCATCCTACGTGGCCTCAGAGCGGCTGGGCTCCCCGACACCACGACATCACAAGGGCCCTGGCCGCAAAAGCGCTTTTTCATCTCGCTTTTCTCACTTACTTCCGACAGAAAATGCGCTGGGCGCTGATAGCGAAGAGATGAAAAAAAACGGAACAATTAAATATTAAGGCATGTGGGTTTTTGTTCCCTGTGAAATGAGATAGAGGAGGTTTCTGAGATTGGAGTTCAGGGGCCAGGTCTCATTAATTCGAGGGGGGCCGGGGGGGGGGGGGGGGGGGGGCAGGCTGAGGCGTCTGAGTAGGGAGAAGCCCAAGAGACTACACTGAATTCCACTGAGATGGCTGGGGCTGCTCGCCTACCTCCTCCCCAGCCCTGAGTGCTCCCCCGTCAGTGCTGTTTGTTCTCCCTAACAGGGCTGACGACTGGGTACCACTCAGCTAGACGGACTGGACCACTGACAAATGAGGCAGGGGTTTACAGAAGGGCATGGGTCGCCCAGGTCTTTGTCTGAGGAAAGTGCTACATATTTACACAAATGTTTGAGCTGTGGGGGTCTGCTAATCTGGCGGGCATGCACACTGGCCACTCTGTGCTGCACTCAGGGAGGCAGGAAGGCGGACATGATGATCCAACCATGGCGAGGAAGGGCAAGCGGATGCGGCAGACCCAAGTGGGGCCGGGAAAGGCAGGTGGAGACAGCCAACCCAAGTGCGGCCGTGAAAAGCAGGCAGACACGGCCGATCAGAGCACAGCCGGGAAAGACAGGCGGACACTACTGACCCAAGTGCGGCCGGGAAAGGCAGGCAGACACAGCCAATCAGAGCACAGCCTGGAAAGGCAGGCGGACGTGGCAGAACCAAGTACGGCCATGAAAGGCATGTGGACACATCAGACCCAAATGCAGCCAGGAAAGGTCGGCGGACACGGCCGATCGGAGCACAGCCGGGAAAGGCAGGAGGACACAGCCAATCAGAACACAGCCAGGAAAGGCAGGTGAACACAACTGACACAAGTGCAGCCGGGAAAGGCAGGAGGACACAGCCAATCAGAGCACAGCCGGGAAAGGCAGGTGAAAACAACTGACACAAGTGCGGCCGGGAAAGGCAGGAGGACACAGCCAATCAGAACACAGCCAGGAAAGGCAGGTGAACACAACTGACACAAGTGCAGCCGGGAAAGGCAGGAGGACACAGCCAATCAGAGCACAGCCGGGAAAGGCAGGTGAAAACAACTGACACAAGTGCGGCCGGGAAAGGCAGGAGGACACAGCCAATCAGAGCACAGCCGGGAAAGGCAGGTGAAAACAACTGACACAAGTGCGGCCGGGAAAGGCAGGAGGACACAGCCAATCGGAGCACAACCGGGAAAGGCAGGTGAACACAACTGACACAAGTGCTGCTGGGAAAAGCAGATGGACACTGCCAATCAGAGCACAGCCGGGAAAGGCAGGTGAAAACAACTGACACAAGTGCGGCCGGGAAAAGCAGAGGGACACGGCCAATCAGAACACAGCTGGGAAAGGCAGGCAGACACAGCCAATCAGTACACAGCTGGGAAAGGCAGGTGGACACGGCCAATCAGAACACAGCCGGGAAAGTCAGGTGAACACAACTGTCCCAAGTGCGGCCGAGAAAGGCAGGCGGACACGGCCAATCGGAACACAGCTGGGAAAGGCAGGCAGACACGGCCAATCGGAACACAGCCGGGAAAGGCAGGTGAACACAACTGACTCAAGTGTGACCGAAAAAGGCAGATGGAAAGTGCCAATCAGAGCACAGCCGGGACATCCAGGCAGACATGGCTGATGGGAGCATGGCTGGGAAAGCAGGTGGCCAGGAATGTAGGCAAAGGTGGCCAATCCGAGTGCAGCAGGGAGAGGGAGACAGACACATTTTACTATTGATAACATTAGCATACTGAAATTACACTCGAGTTACACAGAAAGTTGAGAGAACACTAACTTAGAATGCAAGGCAATAAAGATCAAATACACAAAGTGCATCCAGTTAGGTGTCAAGAGGGTCCTCTGTTCTCCTTTTCATTCAAACATTCATTCTGCCAGCAGCAGGTCATCATATTCAGCATGCATGCAGTCTGTGAAGATATACAAAATGCACACTCATACTTTAAAACCTTTTAAGGTTTTTAACCTTTAATATTAACAAAATGTTATATTTTGTTTCGGGTCTCTGCTGCCATGAAGAAATTACACGGCTGTACTCAATGCTTCTCTGAAAAGGAGTATCAGGAATTTAACAGATAAATGGTTTAAAACTGTTTCATGCAAATGTGTAACATGACAGCTGCACCTCAAAGTCCTCTCCCGCCAAACTGGAATCTAAATCATTTGACACAATCCATGAAAAATTAATTCCCTGCAATTTCTCACTTGATTTCTCTGCTTGTATTTTTCTTTAAAAAAAAAAAAAATTAATAAATAAAACAGCCCCAAATTCAGGTCAACAGCCTCTGCGCTGGCAAACAGCTCAGCAGATGAGATCGAAGACATAAATCCTTTTATTAACTCTCGTGATTGCGGGCGACAGAACCCCAGGCCCCGGCTGCCAAGACGTAAACCCATAAACCCTTGTCACAATCCCACTCAAAGGCCAGCGCAATCTGTTTGTGGGCCTGTTTCCGTCTGTACGGGCTGACGTGCCCGCCCCTGCCTTTGTCCCCGCGCTCTCCCCGGACTCCGCCCGCCTGCGCTGTCCCGCTCTGGGCGTTTATTAAATATGCACCTTCCAGTTGGGCTGAGGAACACCAGCTAATCTCATCAGAGACTAGGGATCACCCGATATGTAAATCCACATCTGCTCCCCTTCAAAGGAGAGACCCTACTGGATTACCCAGAGAGGAGCCCCCTGCCTGCCCCCCCATTCCCCATCCCCCCATGCCCACACACCTCCCTCCCCCCCGAACCCCACTTAGCATCTCCCGACCACACACTAACACTACCCAGCCAACACAGGTACCGACATACAGTCACCTTTGTGGCCAATTGGACGTGAGCGCTAGGCTAGACTAGGTGCATCCGGGCAGCTGCGCAGGTTTGCAGGACTGCTGGACTGCAGGGTCCAGCTGCGCAGTGCTATCGCACAAGGGCTGCCGAGGCATATGGAGAAGCCCTAGGAGCATGAGCATGTGAAACATCATTACATCCGTTATTTAACCGAGGACCCTGCCGGCTGGCAGCGCTGCGGCTTGTTGGCAGCGGCGGCTGGGCTGTCGCACTCAGTCTGTTCTCATGCCTGAGATGGGAGCCTCATGCCAGCACTGCGAGTTTTGCAGTTACGGCCTACGCTCTACCGCTGAGGACGACGCGGGCCTCTTTTTTACCTCCTCTCGTCATTGCCGAGCCTCTCAAAGGGAAGCTGCGGAGGCAACCATGAGGGCACTCATTCCACATGAGGCATCATCCTCAGTTCTTTTCAGGTTCTTTAAAGCAGTGTTTCCCAGCCCGGTCCTCGGGGACCCCCAGACGTCCACATTCTTTCTCCCTCCCGCCTCCCTGCCAGACAGACCACTGGGGTTCCCTGAGGCCTGGCTTCAGAAGCAGTGCTTAAAGGTTGGGACCCTTTCCTAAATAACTTGGATCCTGAGCACAAGCACCCAACTACTAACAGCATGTCCTGTCCTGGGGAGGGCAGTGTTTGAGTTTGATTACACTGAAATGCATTTTGTAAATTATCTATTTCTGTTCCTGTGGTCTTTTATTTATTTGCTTGTTTATTTGTTTATTTATCTGCTTGTTTACTTACATATATATATTAATCTAATTAATCTTTCTGTTATATATGTGATATACTTGCAGTTTTATGTAAGTGCATTCTGTATTTGTGCCTCATTTTATGTTCCATGTTTCTCTGTAATTTTCATAAACCAATAAAAAAGGGAGCTGTTTTTCTTCTACATGCTCACAGTTTGAGGAAATATACGAAAAATGTCACAGACAGGACCACCTATGGAATTCAGTGGGACAAAGTACTTCTGAGGGTGTCGGAAATCATCCCGGCAATGACCGAACATGGTGCACGTGCCCTGCAGTGGGAACCACACAACTCGGTCACTGCGTTCCTCTGGATGCCCGTGGTGTCCTCGGTGCCACCCCTTGTCATCGTTGTGCCCTCGGCCGCAATCCTCTCCGGTTAAGGACAGATGGCGCCACTGCAGACAGTCAGCAGGTAACAGCATGGGAACAGTGGCGCTGGGGGTTACAGAGGGGGGGTCCCGGCTCTCCCCGTGTCAGCTGTGACACCGACGCACTGCCGTGTAAATCTGACATGCGGCTAACATCTTCCCCTGCAGGCGCCTATTAAATGTCGCTATTTTTATTTCAGCATTAACAAAAAGTCCCCCCCCCAGCTGAATCAGGCCTTTGTTACTATTACAGGTAAAAAGGTATAAAAAAAAAGACATAATTCGAAGCATCATAAATCAAACATGATGAATATCTTCTATTTTGTTACTCAAATGTTAAATCACTCTGTTTAGATCTATTTCCTCTTTCAGCGCGGGAGACAGGAAGACCGGGAGCAGGAGACAGGGACGGAGGGAGGGTGTGGGGAGGAGAGGGGGCACAGGAGAGTGCAGTGAGGACAAACAGTCTGTCACATGAAAGGGGGCCATGCTGTGACGGCCACCTTGGCCAACGGTGCCCTTGGAGTAGAACGAGGGCCGAGGTGTCACCTGGGAGTGACGGAGCATGCCACTCCATGCCTCAGTCACGGCCACCTGCGGCCAGGGCGGGGGCAGGAAGGGGGCAGAGGGGCAGGCCAGCACACGCTTGTTCGTTACATTGGCCGAGCTCTCGGGTGAGAAAAATATTACAGCAGAATCAGATTTGTCCCTGTGTAGATGGCCACACATTGGCGAATATAAACGTGAACAGCAGTGCTCATAAACAACAAATGTGGCAAAATGTGGCAAAACGTTACCCTTGCTAGTAGGGACTCAAGACATTTTTCCTGTTAAAAGGAATTTAATGCATGTTTAAAATAACAAAATACCAAACACTTATTATGAGCTAGACTGAAGAGTTTAGAAATGTAGTCAAATGAAACAAGATAATAAGAAGGATATAACCCTCTAATAAGTAAAAATAATAAACACAATAATTAAAATGACAACTAAAAGTAAATAAATAATAAAACTGACACATTGTGTCTATGTGTTAAAGCTGAAAATGGAGCATCTTTTATATTTCCAACAATAAAAATGCATAATGGGGAAATATTTCCTTAGTTTATTACAGACAAATGATGTGTTTTCTGGTTGGGAAAAATGGGGCCTTATGGGGCTACATTGTGGTGAATTTTAATAATTAGATTTCAGGGGGAAAAAAGCGCAACGACACCGCAAGAATAATGCAGACATGCCAGATTTGCATGTTTAATTACGGCGTGGGCCAGCGCGGATCCGCACAAAACAGCGAAATGAAACCAAAGCTGCAGAGTCAACAAGCTGTCTAATAACAGTTCTTTCTCCTCAGATTAAAGGCAGATCCAGAGGGTGCAGAGGAGAGAGCCGGATAAATCGGAGGGGGTTATGAAGAACCAACACGCCTGAGGAGCCCGGGATCTTTTAATTAACGCCCGGTGAAAGGAGCGTTCTTACTCCATTAAGGCAATAAAAGTGAAAGCTGCCTCTTTGTCTGTGATGTCACGGGGCTCGTGCACCCGGGGATGGCGAGGCAGGGCCGGGTGAACAGACACCGGGAAGTGCACTGGAGAAAAAGCAGTGGATAATCAGGGTCGTTAAAAGTCACTCCCGCCTTGCCAGTGCAACAGCCCTCATTAACTCGCCCCTGGCTGGCGCCATTGTTCTGTGGCGTTTGAAATCCACCAAAGGAATGGAGATTTCCCTTAATCCTGGCCATCAAAAGTACCATTGTTGCAGTGGTGATGCTATGCCCTTGGATTAGGATTTATTCAGAGAAAAAGACGGTTGGGTGGGTGGTTGGGTGGGGGGGGGGTGTCATCTACTTTCACCTTGACGATTGCACAATATGACATTTTAAATTGATTAGGCAGCGGAGAGATGACATATTCTTCATATTGCTATCAGTACATTAGCATATCATTGACATATATGATCACTGTCTTTCCACTGTAGGCAGGCTTTCTTCAGGTTTACCGGGATGCTCAGCTTCCATTTAAGGCAAGTTTAGCTCCAAAGGTCCAAAACAGGAGATAAAACAACAACAGAACAACAGAACAAGAGCCACGCGATTCCCGGGTGTGATCTGGCACGGACCACTCCTGCTCGTCAGGGCCATGCACCCACAACTCACCCCCCCAACCCGCTTTTCTCGAAATTGCTCTGCACACAATCCCCAGTGAGGTAACAATGTAGCTAATAAATATTCATGAGCAGGCAGGTGGGCTTGACTTTACATGTAAATACCGCCTCTCCTATTGTTCCACCATGAAATCCCCGGAGGTCCCTCTGTCTGCTCCAGGGGGCCCGTGCGCATCGCTGGGGCCCACCGTGTCAATGAGTCGCAAAGCCCCGTGGCATCATGCAGACCTGGGAGATGAGCAGGAGGCTCCTGGCCACGTGGAGGGGGGGGGGGAGCCGGGCCAAATCCCGTTAAAATTATCAGACCTCCGAAGTGATGAAAGGGGGCTCAGAGTCATCAAATTGAGGTAGATTTACAAGGAATCCCTGATACAATAGAGATCAGACTCAGCTGTTGTATTGTATAAACAGGGGCTCCTGTGAAGGCTCACCTCAGAGAGACGGAGCGGAGGCAACGACAGCAGAGATCTGAAGTGCGCCGTTCGGAAAGGCATCATCCTCATATCATCTCAGTATTTGTTTAGCTCTATATCTGGAGCGTGGCGCGCAGATCTGGGGACGCACCTGCCGTCTGACAGCTACAAAGCCAGTAAATATGCGATTATCCACTAGTGCCGGCTCTTAGGCAATCTTACGATTGTTTATTTTGCTTTTTGCTAGCTTATAATGTTTCAGAAAATGAAATTGCCGCCAGCTGCAAAGTCAAAGAGGCTGTATGTTTGTTTCTCTGTCTCACGCAAGTGGATCATTTTTGCTGTCTTTTGTGAGACGAAAAAATGAATCTACATGCATTCCTACCTGTGCACTAATAGGCAGTCCTTTGCTCCGCTTATACTTTGTTAAAAACATAAATCGCAAAATCATAAGGAATAACAGATCAAACTGCCTCAAAGTTACGTCACAAAACATGCGTCTGTGAAAATGTTCCAAGGGAAACATTTTACAATTATTTCAAGGCAAACGAACATTTAACCACATTATATATGTGCACTGCTTTTCTCTTTTAGTTAAAAGTGCAGAAAATTGCAGCCCTGCTGTTTTTCAAAGGCACAAAAATAGGTGTCAGACAGCATTACTGTCAGGGCCCACGCCAGCCAAAAGAAAAATTACACTTCAAACTAAAACGGAAGAGGCTCGACTCACTCCAATAATTATCGCGGAATTAGCTGGCAGAGGACGGACAGGGGGGGATATGGGGAGCATGGTGGAATGGCTATTTGTTCATCGTTAGACTGAGGAGAGGAGGATCGCCTGCCAGCCTGCACCGACGACGAGTAAAATGGGAGATAACAACCTCAGGTAGCTGGTGGTTCCTTCCAGTTCCCCGGGGGCCCACGTGCCGCATTTAGAGCAACCTGTGAAGAGCAGGTCTAAACCTCGCTCCTGTAATGGACACATAGTCTTATCAAGAGAGCTCCAAGGTGATGTTTCACTGAAATACAAGTCCATTGCATGTAAGCCCTGAGCTTAAGCACTCTGTTATTAGTTGTTAGCTGTAGACTCCGGCAGATAAACTCAGAGGCGCCGGGTGCCTACAGAGGGCCGAGCGAGCAGCAGGGCTGTCATCGCGGCTGCCGGGAGATGATGAATAAGCCTGGTTTGCTGCCATAGGGCCCAGGGCACCATGGGATTGCGTCTGTCAGTCGTGGCTCTGTAAGCCCCAGGTTATCACGGCGGGCCAGCGGATTCTGAGGGAATGTTTAACTCCATCACCTCTTAATCGTGTCTCCTGCCAGCGGCGCTCTCCGCGGGGATGCCGGCTGCACTCGAGGAGCTGTCTCCTCGGAAAAGGGCCTCCACCGGACGGCCAATCAGGGCGCGGGGGAGAGGGAGCGTCGGGAGGGCTACGGGATGCCCCTGCAAACGGCGTTACGTGCGGCACGCTGTGATGGGTCCAGACCCCCCTGCTCGCTTCCTGGGAGGAACAGATGCTCACTTATCATTGCATCTTTGAAATGCCCCACAGGAGACCACAAAGCGGAATATTTTCCTTATTCTGCGATTGTTCCTGTGCCCCCCCCCCCCCCCCCCCCCACCCCCGTACAAATGTGCTACAAATATACGTATGATATATAAGCACGAAATTCCAACCTCGCTGCATACAGCAATGAATAGAAGCCCCACACTGCTGAAGGGCCGAATCCAGGGTTTTTTATTTGCATAATTAAGGATGATCATGAAGAGGATTGGAAACATGCAAAGGTCGCATCCAGCATCGATGGACCGTAGGCTGCCAGGATGGCTGGCTGTAATACACTCTGCACTTTACACGATAACCTCTGCTTATGACCATAATAATAGGAATTGCAGCATAAGGGAGGAAGACTGTGCCTAAAACAGCCCGTTTCTCTTTCATGTGGTCAAGTTGCTGCTATTTTTTAATTGTTGGATAATGCAGGAGATGTATTCCTGTCCCCTGGTGTGCTTGTTTTACCCGAAACAGCTACTTAAACCTGAGTCAGGCCTTGTTTGTCCCTGGGCTGCGTAGGCTGGGTCCACCATTCTGGTTTGTTTTTCTGGGTATTTCCGAACCCACCCATTTATTTAGGCTATATTTACACACATCCGACAAGCCGGGCTTAAAAAAAAATAAAGGGCAACATGGCATTCGACAAACACACAAAGCGCGGCTCTCTGAAAGACGGCTTTTCACCTGAGCTTTGAAGCAGAAGCACTGTTTGATGGGTTGGAGGAAACCCAAAACGCATTTTTATTCTTAAGCTGTCAGCGTGGATAGAAGCTTAATCCAATCTAACAACGCCTTAACCTCACTGCACCAGCACTCTGCTGATATTAGGTGTTTCACATAATTAAAATTCAGCCTCACGTGTTAATACACGCTAAAGTGGTATGACAATAAAAAACCAAAGGACGAGCTTTGAAAGAGATTAGAATTGCAATACAGAGTCTGGAGTTCTTTCTCATACTACAGAAAGTACCATAAAATATACCCACACAGGCTGGCCTGGTCTCTAAAGGATAACTGTGTCCTGAACCTGACCAAAAGGTAAACATGATACATTGTGGTAAAATTGTACTTCACATAATCACAAAGTATTTGTAAGTTATGTTTACACTATATAGCTGTGGTTTCCAGTCTGGTCTTTGGGGACCCACAGTTGGTCCACGTTTTTGCTCCCCCTGAGTTCCCTGCCAGACAGTCCACAATTTTGCATTTGATACCGGAAACTAGGAGCAAAAATGTGGACTGTCTGGTAGGGAGCTGGGAGGGAGTAGAAATGTGGACTGATTGGTAGGCAGCTTCAAGGGAGCAAAAACATGGACCGACTGTGGCTCCCCAAGGACTGGATTGGGAAACACTGGCATATATACTTGATCAGACAGTGAGCCTGGGCTGATGGGTTGGGCCCGGCCAGCTCTCCTGAAGAGTCTAGAAAGTCCATGAAGTCCTGAAGTCATCGTGGGTGGTCCTGACTGAATCATTTTGGGCATGTGCTGAATGTTGTGCTGGCACCAGAGAGCTGATCTGGCCTTTGATCAGACATGTGCCATACTATGACAGAATCATGCAGCTCAATGGAGTATTTCTGCTAGCTAATAATTACTAATAGCTTTTGCTACCTTGGTACAAAGGTAGCAAAAGCTATTAGATTCATAGAATAATCCACATTATTCATACAATTATGTGGACTCCGGCTAAGGCTCATGGTCTCATTTCCCAGCCTTGTGGCTTCTTCACGTTTGTCAAATGCCTCTTCTGGTAGCGTCACCCTCCAGTTTCATCCCTCTCCCACTGCTCAGGTTCATTAACTGGTCTTGTTTAGGTAGTTCTGGTGTGGCATGATGCACACTCCATTTTCTAATGATTGAGTAGACTACACTTCACTATCCTGAATCATATTCAACCCTTTTCCTAATCTCAGTTTGCTTAGATTGCTGTTCTATAATAGGTTGAGTCGTAAAGCTTTCGTGAATATATACGATATATATTTTTTATGTTTGCATACAAAATATCTTTTTTACACTTTTAGTGATTTGAATTACAGCTGAGTATAAATCACATGAACATAAAGCCTGGTGTTTTTATTCACAAATTCTGGAGAACCTTCTCGGGGTTGCAGAATGCGACATGTTTGCCAGAGTATCATTTTCACCACCAAAATAACAAGGAAAAGCAAACGATTAAGGATGTAAGTGATCCCCAGTGAACGGGGAACCTTTGTGGGGGAAGATGCTTGGTACCACTGAGGATGAATCAGAATTTCTCAGCATGACAGAACAAACTCCACTTATGAATTATTCCCTAATACCAGGCTCCACAGTATGAAAACACATACAAATTTAAAACAGGTATACAGAAGATAGTCAGGGAAATGCTTAGGTTTAGTTGCAGAAGATATGTGTACATGTTAAGCGGAATGCTTGGGTTCAGGTCGAGTGGAAACATGCAGGTTTTGGAGTCAATTACAGACTAATTAATACTCCTTTTAAAAAATACAAATCTTGATATATAAAAAGTTTGTGAAATCCATGTACATTCAACTAAGACTGAATCAAATGAATTAACAACCAGACATATTCAGTCAAACTCACACAGTAAACTACTTTGCCTAAATATCAACTGAGAGCTAATGTCTTCGTAGAGTCTGTACAGTTCAGCTGCTTTTCTAAAGAGGATATGGAGCTTCTTGGAACATCTAGGCTCAGTCAGACATGCAGAAAGCTAGCACTGATGGATTATAAATGAAACAGGCCTTGTACAGTGGGCTAATTAGGGGTCAGTACTCTGGCACCGGGCAGGCTAACATCTCTTAGCGTCAGACTGTAGCTGCTACTGCATGACGAATCATTTCCCTGCCTTCCCCATCAGACATCAGCAAAACTATAAGCCAGTGAGGCTCGTCCTAATTAAAGCCGAACTGGAGTACCCAGAGCTTCCAGGCAGAGATACAGCCAAGCAGAATGCAGTCCCACTCCGAACCCATAGCAGGGGGCTCAACACTAGCAAATGAGTAGTTTTGATGAACATTGCTAATGAGTAGCATTGGTGGTTCAGTGGTAGAATTGTCACGTAATGGTTAGGGAAGCGCATTTGTAATTGAAAGATTGCAGGTTTGAATCCCCGACCAGCAAGATACCATTGAAGTACCCTGACCAAGGTATCGCCCCCAAGCTCTGCTCCCCAGGCGCTGAATTAGCTGCCCCCTGCTATGTCATATTGGCACATATGGGTTACCACCTGTCCAGGATTTTCCAGGACCACGTCGGATTTTGGTCATCAGTCCTGGAAAAAACTAATTTAATTCCAGGACGTGGAATTTCCTTATCAATTTCCCTGTTAAGTAGACCTTTGGAATGGTATCATTATGTCCTATATTTTTGATCAATGGCTGGGTTAGGTGGCAACCCTAACAACCATTCCTGAGAAAGGGTTCAAAACCTGCAGTGCTTAAGAACAAACTGTGAATGTAGAAGAAGAGCATTTGAGTTCCCAGTGACCAGAATGACTGGTCAGAAGGACAAGGAACAAAGTGCTCTGTGCTGTGGGATTTCAGGACATCTGTGTGGGCTAACAGAGGCTGTGGGTCTGTGGTTTTGGCAAACATCACGTGATATATTCCATACAGTATCCCTCACCATATGGCTGTTACAAATAAAGCTATCATTCAAGCTCATTTAGGTGTCATAAAATCATAATGCTGCTATGCCCTGGACTGCTGGCGGAGGCTCCAGGTATTTCACTGATTTATATAAGCGCAAAAACAGCAATCCAATATAAATATCAAATAGTCTGCAAGCCTGCAATGTGTGGGGACCTCCATCCCTGCTAAGGGGCCAAGCAGATTTCCGGGGCTACGTTAGCCTGCAGCAGCGATTCTGGCAAAGTCCTCTGTCTGGTGCAGTGGCAGGGCAGAGCTCCAGCATAGATCTGTATTTGACCTTTGAGGGAATGATGGTGGTAGGCCTGCCGGCCGCCTTTAGACAAGGAAGGCGGATCTGCGGCAGCCCCTGGCACATCAGGCATTTAGCGGCACATCTATGCTACTGAGCACGAGGAAGCCCATCTGCAGCCATTAAGCCCCATCAATGTTATATTTACATTTATTTTATTAAGCATATGCTATTGTCTAAAGCGGCATACAAGTGAGGCAAATAGCAGACTACAAACATATAGCTGTCAAGGAGTCAACTAGGCATAAGTGCAGCTAGACTGGGCTTCCAGTGAATGGCCAGATAAAGGTATAAATGGTATTGGAGCTGGAGCTACACAACAACTTCTAAACAAAGCAAGAACCTAATAAAGCTACTGTTCGATATGCAGAAAATGCAACATTAAGAAAGGTAGAGTGGTAGCAGGCTAGTACAGGAATTCCCGGAATAGATGGGTTTCTTGAAGGAGGAGAGAAAGTCTGATTAAAGGTTGTTGTTGGGCAGCTCATTCCAGCACCAGGGAACCCCACGTAAGAACCGTCTGGATTGACAGTTCTAGCATGGTGGACGGATCTCCCACCATAATTCGTTTGCAGACCAAAGAGGTCAAGATGAAATGTTAGCCTGGCACTTTCTTTGTACCTCATACTATCCCTATGTGTGACGGTGCGTCCTCCAGAGGCGAGTTAAACTTCCGACGAGCACCCTAGCCGTGTGATGTCTCCACTAGCCGCCTAGCTAGCTCGCACGGCCCCTGCGCCCACCGGTGCCCACACCGTCCTCTCCTGCTCCGAAGGCTACGTGGGATGTGGTGGGAGGAAGCCCTGTCTAAGAGCGAGCAAAATGAACCTTTCATCCAGCAGGTGTGCAGTGGACTCCGGCAATGACAGGGAGGAGAGGTGGAGAGAGATTACGGTGAGAGGAGCGGGTTAAAGGTGAGACAGGAGAGGGAAAAACTCCCACAGACTCAGAGACAAGCCAGAGATGTTTAACAGCCGCAAACTTCAGCACCGCCTCCAGGATCTCTGCCGTTGAAGGAAAAAAACGTTGCTTGCTAGAAACGATTCCACAGTTTATTTTTACACCTCATTAAAGCATCGATTCTGCAGTAATGCCACATCTAGAGAAATAGATACGTGTGTAATAGCTGAAGAGTGTAGGCTCCTCCGTCTGGATATGTGTCACTGGGCTGCTTACCCGGGCTCTGCAGATTTCCATGCAGAATTTATTTTCTGCCTCTCTCTTGATATGTAGAATAGTCACACTGAGATATGGTCATTCCAGAGTGCAGATTGTTTTTTACGGAGTTTGTGGAGTCCTGCCACGTTCAGGAATTTTCCATCCACCCTAAGAAAATCGCCATCTTTGGAATGTCTTGATTTCTTAACCACTTTCTAGTGAACCCTTCTGCATTTCTTTTATTTCTTTTCATTAATATAATAAGAGTAGAAGAATTTCAATAGTGTCGTCCAATGTCACATCCCATGCCAATGAAGTAAATGGTAAAATTAAGCAGACTAGCAGCTCAGGTTGATGTGAAAGATACTCATAATTTATTACTTTGGTAGAGTGAAATGGCTTCATTAGGGGGAGTAGTGTGATTTTTAGATTAATTTTCTAGACATAAACCCCACTGTTTAAATGCTACCTATTATTTTAGGTTGTACAAAAGGTACAAAGGAGGAGAATTCACCCTTTTTCATTCTGTTTCTTCTGAAAATTGAACAATTCTTACTCCATCACACATCAGTCAATCCTCCACACTCGAAGAGTTCACCGACAGAAACAGCACGCCAGGAGATCCATCATGTTACTGCCACGGCCGAGGCGTTAAAAAGAAAACAATCGCGATCGTTGCGTCAACTCGGAACATGGCGGCCCAAAGAGCTGACAGGTCAGCAGGTCGGCATACATATCACAGGGGGCACCAGCAGCTCACCCGTGCTCCTGACAGGTGCTAAAGCCCCACATATTACTGATAAATTACTTACTTAAATTACTTTACTGCATATTACTGCAGTAAATAAAGCATCCCAGTCATTATTAATTAATCACAGATGTTGCTAATTCACCTTGTCCTGATTCTGTTATTATCATAAGCAATTCTGGAGTCTTCTGGGCATAGAATTTGTGAGGAAAGTTTTTTGGTGTGTCAAAATCATAGCTCGCACTGGTGTTTATTTGTGAAAGGTCTGAAGCCAGCTCTCAAAGTAACAATAAACACGAGAGCAAAGACTAGTTCAGACTGTTTTGGGAGTTTTACACAAACTCACCAATCTAAATAGATGGGCAGGACAGCTATAGTAATGGTGGTGCAGTTAGAGAACATTAACGGGAGATTTACACTACTACCATAAAACTGAAACATTTGTTGCCTGTTGTAATCATCTGCAGCAAGCCTTCACATTTTCAGCAAGATGGTCTGAACGTAGTTCCTCACAGTTACATACCAGACAATAGTACCCAGATGACACTGGTCATGTTGGTTAATGACATCCTATGACGAAAAATGCAGCCTGGACTAAGGGAGCCAAAATGCACTTGAGATGATAAATATAACGGCAATGCCGAACTGAAACCTTATAGAATAATACTCTCAAGTGACTGGATCCATTAACTCTCCATACAATAACTGTATTCTGAAGGGCACCATGTTCAATGTGGTACAGCATAATGCACACAGAACATAAACTTACTTCCTGTTACGACTGCTTTATAAGGTTAAGATTAGAGCTGCTAATCCTTCCCTGTTTCTCTGAGGGGACTGGGAATTCCCACCCCTTCAGACAGCACTGGCATCTGGGAGTTGACAAGGCCCTGGGACCCGGCCCCACCCATGTGTTCCGGGCCGGCGTTCCCCCAGAGAGAGGCGGGAGAGGCAGAGACTCAGAGCACATCGGGAATGCAGAGCCTGTGTCATTTCGGGAAAGTTGCAGCTTCCCGCTCAGGCGGGATCTGGGGCCTGAAGAAGAAGCGTCGCGGACACCAGGGTCAGCACCGGCTCGTTTTGTGCCTGATGTCATCAGATCGGCTTGTTGCTTTCTGAATCAGTGCCAGCGGTCCCCGGAGCTAAGGCAGAGTTTGGTGACCTCTGTAATCAGCACGCTGCAGTGTCGACATGGAACATTTGACTGAAATAAAGAAGGGGACCGGCCTGGCACAGCGTCCCCTGGTGGTGGCTAGCTTACTGACTCCTCTGTGGCATCTGCAGGGAGGAAAGCAGACATTGCAGGAAAACCTTGGGGCTGCCCTGGATGCCTGAGCTGACTTTCCGAAAAATCCTCCCAACGGCTCAGGAACATTTCGAGTTTGGCTATAAATTTTATTACCTAAAATTTCCATCCATCTCTCTTGATCCTGTATCTGGTACCGGATCACAGAGAGTTCACAGTCTGTCCTAATAGGCACAGGGCACAAGGCGGTGGAACGAGTCAGGATGCCAGTTCATTGCAGCAGTGTCCAGAGTTTTAATTTAACATATATTATATTTTCCACATGCAGAAATCTGCAGAACAAAAGAACTTCCACTTTTAAACAGTACAATGAAAAGTCTAATGGTATTATAATACATATGCATATTGAAGGTTCATAAAAATATTAACTACATTCTTTAACATAAATTATGTGATTGTGTGGATTATATTCTAGTGGTACTGTTAGTGTTCAGATAAAAGTACTTTTTTGAACAAACCTGATTTCTTTGACACGGTCTACTATTAAATTTTGCACTGTAATACAATTTGTTTATAATATTCCTGCATTTCGCCATGAATTGAATTTCATACTTTAGGTTCCTGGGCATGTGAGCATACATAAAATATGCAGGATGTATAAGACAACAGTAATTATTTAGCTTGTCAGTAATCTTTCGTTAAACTTGGGCAGTAGCTAAAGCCAGCTTGGCTGGCAGGCATAAGTAGGGAAAATATCATCCCATCGGAGTCAAATTAGTTCATATCACAGCAGCCGAAAGAGCTCAAGCAATTCGCCGGCATTATTTATTCATACCGCCGCTGTCTGTCTCGCACAAAGAGCCAACGTGCTTATTTTTCACGCCCTAATCTAACACCATCTAACGGTTTAGCATTCCCGTTTTCCGTCTTGCCATTTGCCCGTCTAAAGGTTATCGTCATGACAGCAGACGCGGAATACGGGCAGGTTGGCAAGAGAGAGGCCAGCAGGTGCAAAGATATGTGCGAGTCGTGAAACAGCGGCGGCGGGAAATGAAAAGCAAAAGGAGAGAGCCGATTGGGCGACGGGGGCCACTGAGGGGCCTGGGCAGCTCTCTGTGATTTATCAATGGGTACCTGAAAGCACTTGTGAGGTAGAAAACGGGCAGGGTACAGGTCAGATGCCCCACCACATACTCACTGGGCTCAGCGGCCCAGCCAAGCTCACCCAGGCCACCACTGAAGAGGCTTCAAAGGCCAGTTCCGAGGACTCAGGCTTTTTAGCTTCAATGAGGAACAGCTTGCCGATTTACCCTGTATTTTCAGGGCACCCGATCACCACGTTACACTTCATTTACTTAGCAGACACATTTATCCAAAGTGACACACAATTTTGAGGAAGCAGAGTCAGACAGTCCCTGTAGTAAGTGGGGGTTAAGGACCTTACTCAAGGGTCCAACGGTGACATCACCTGCTGACTCGGGGATTTGAACTGGCGTCCTTCTGATCACAGACATGGGGTCCTGAAGCCATCCCCACATGCATATACCCCAGCTCCTGCCTTTCCAAACATTACACGCAAATTCTTTTTTAAAAGGTAAACCATCGAATTTAAATCAGTGATCACAATGGCACAACGTGAGGAGTCAGTAAACTATCCACTTTAGTTACCCCCACAGAAAGATTAGGGCAGAGCCACAATGTAGCTGGACAAACGTTTCACTTACTGTACACTATGCAAATATACTACTCAGTGAAGAAGTAACGTTTCAGTTCAGTGTTAAGAGGGTTAGCATGAAGACCGAAACAGCTGGTATGGACATCAGCAAGAAACAGAGAGATGATACTGTCTGGTTTAATGAATGCTGAAATGCAATTTAAATTCTGAATTACAGCATTCAGCTGAGCACACAGTATATTATATTAAATGTTAAACCTAAGTGATCCATTCCATTAAGACTGAGACACATCTGATATAGTGCCAAGCAGGATATTTGATTTAAATCGTTCCATGACCCACTAGTTTTAATGTTTTACACGACTTGTAAAATACGAGATTGCTGGCATCATAAATCATCTTGGATACAGGTGCCGATTTAATAAACAAAGGGGAAAAAAAGTGTTGAAAAATCAGTCACCTGCCATTTCAGTCCCCTGTCAAGTTTTATATCTGCGCAGTGTCTGAACGTTCACTTAACTTCACAAAAATATTAAGAGGATTTTTTTAACCAGCTTTCCAGTTAACTACCTTTATTTTTTATTCATGTCATATTGAAGGAATTGCCTTATATAAAGTTCTGTAATCTCGGGCTGCTGAACCCCTGAAAGTTTGCTTCGGTATACGGTTGACTGGGCACAAAGTTAACCCTCATCCCAAATCCTCACGGAAATTTAATGGGAAAACTGTGTTTAAATATTGTAAATCCTACACGGTTTGGGACCTGTTTTTTTTTTTCTTCCTCTGAAAGGACTTCTGTGGCATAAAAGAATAATCCATGGTTATTTTGTATAGGGTGCATTCAAGGATTGCAGATGTTTGCTGATAATGACATCTTCCTGCAGCATCACAAACAAGTCACATTGGTTCTTTTGTCGGCAGCATTGACCTGCGAAAAAAAAAGCTAACATGGTCGCTTTGGTAAGCGAGAGTATTTAAGAGGGGTGTACCCTCCTGTGGGTGACACCTTGAATTTTAATGGTGCTTCTCCTATATCCCTCCTTTGCAACACAATCATTACAAATTGATTGCAAAATAGCTAACAATCATGATTAAATCATTAAATTCTTGTCTATGCTTCAGAGAATGGGGAGAAAATTAACTTCCCACCAACTTAATTCTTTTCCCCGAACATGAAATAATGATTTTCTGCCAGTCTAATTACAAAGCCAACATCTGATCAAGCCGGCATCCAGGGGGGATTATCACATGCTCGAGCATTAGACCTCATTACCAGCTTGAGTGCAAAATTATTACATCTTGTAATTGGATGGCGAGATTTATATACAGATCGGGACGGTTTCTGTAAGATTGTAATTACAAGCTTCATTGGTTAGCTACTTATCACTCAGCGCAGGAGAGAAGAAAATAAGCAAAAGACAGAGCATTTCATTAACCCCTCCTCTTGCCCAGGAAGCTCTGCTGGTACTCCTGTGTTTGCATTAGGGAATCAGCCACATTTACAGATGAAACTATTTATTACACTTGAGTAACTGCAGTTTTTATTTTGCTTGACCCCAATGAGCTGTTTAGCTAAACTGTAGGAATAAACCATCCATTTATTGTTGATGGGGGTCAATTTTCTAATTATCAGGAGTAACTGTCTGGAATAAATACTCAAGCTGTCTTATTGTGAAGTGCACTCAAGAGACCAGCATTGGGACGGTTCTCCATTGTGCCCGATAAAGATCTGCTAAATCATAGGCCTGTTGGTGACACTGCCTGCCAAACAATAGGTAAGATCACTTTCACCGCCTCATCCCCTTCATATTCTCCTTTTCACTACTCCAGCTCCTCTCCACCCTCCAAATTTCAGCACAGAAAGAGAGAGATAAATGCACCAGAAATTACGCTCTTGAAGTCGGCTTGAGCCTGCTGAATTATTAACCACATTGTTGGAATTAATTAATGCCATTTTCATAGCACCAATCTGCCACACATGATTAAGGGAGAATGCTATATTCCTCTTCCGGATCTGTTATTCCGAGCACTTATCTAAGGAAACATTATCTATAGTGATGCATATTGCGTTATCCTTTCCGTACATTATTCGTCGTCCACACTGAGAAATAAAACGTAAACAGTCAAACGTATATAGACATCAGGGTGGAAACACGGAAGGTTGTGACAGCCAACAAATGAAAACAAAGCCGCAGAAGAGGATCACATGGGATGCGTGAAACGTGAAAGATTAAAGGAGCCTTGTTCACTCCTGAGAAATACAATAAGCGTGGACCTGATAGCAGGCCATCATTTCCTCCTTTGTGCAATTCAGCAGGAATACCGTCATCCGCTGTCACCAATCATGATAAAACAGCAGCACTCCTTCAGATTAAACTCTGTCGCAACTTTCTTCCTTGTGCATATCCTGTGACCTTGCCCACAATCAATACAGGTTTACATTCTATAAGGCATGGAGTTAACTTGTTCAATTATGCCATGGACAGCTCTATTCTTTTGTAACAAGTAATCTGGGTAGTGAAATCAATACTGACAGGCCTACTCCGCGCTGACTAATTTCATATTATTTCCAGCCAATGGCTGGGTCTGCTGTAATTGACCTGTAGTTCCAGTTCATTATGGGGAGGGAACAGGGATCAATAGAAGCATAAAGAGAAAGCTGGTGATGATGCGATGGTACTATAAGGGTGGCCTGAGCAGCAGGCTCCTCTCCATCCTAAACGTTTCCCAATTCCTCTTGCTTCTGTTTCAGATCAACCTCACGACTCATCATAACACAACAATGGGAAAGCATCCTTCTTAAAGTGGATACAATCACACAAATCCATCATTATCTTAGAAACACATGGGAAAGGATATATGTATATATGCATACATAACACATTGCTTACATTACAGCACTTAGTCCAAGCAAGCATGTTGACACCAGTATGGGCATAATTATACCATCATTAAGTGAATATTCTGAGGCTCTCCCTTTGTTCTCCCAAGTCAGAAGCTGAGCGGAACAGTCAGGTTGGGCACTGAAGTTATGGTCTTGCTGAAGGGTGGATGGTAAACGGTTAGGAAGTGTTTCATTTTGCAGTAGCTCTCTTCCACTGAGGCTCAGCCTCACTGGACCGATGCTCTGAAGCACAGCATGAGGCAGGTTGAAAGCAAGTACTTTTAAAGCATTTTATATCCAAGCCGTATTCCCAGATAAGCAAACATATAGTTGGATAGCCGAAACTAACCCTGATCAACACATAGCTTTGAATGGCATCATAGTTCAAGAAACGTTAAATCCCATTTTGTTCATAGGTTCAAGCCTGACCCTCAGAAGAATAGTCACATCTGTGGATCCTTGAGCAAGGCCCTTAACCCCCCCCCCCCCAAGCCAAGCTTGCTCTCACCTTCTATGTCTCATGGAGAGCAAGATGGGGCAGGCGAAAAGAGAATTTCCCCACAGGGATCCATAAAGCATCATCATTCAAAATAAATACAATTGTGATTATAAGGCCTAAGTACCTCACATGCAGACTTCCAGCCTTGTGCTGCTTGCTCGCCTGTGATAACCGCAGACACAATGAATATAGCCTAAGCAGCCGAACACAAGGTTTTCCCTCAGCATCATGCCAGTCAATCTTTGTTTATCCCTCCTTTCAGTGATGTAATTGCCACCTGACTTCCTCTCTGCCAGCATGATGACCTTTGCTGGGAGGCACAGCGCGTCAGGCAGGCTGAAGATCTGCTGTGCCAGGACGCCAAACAGAAGCCGCATCACCGCACAGCCAACGGCCTTTGTGGGATTTATGAAGATGACGTACAGGGCCCTTGTGGACGCCATAACAAATTCATGAGTGCACTGCCAGGGCAAAGTACTTCATTATGTGTGGCCTCGCTAATCGTTAATCTGACAAGGCGACCACAGTCAGAGGTACCACCCTTTCCGGGATGCCACAAGGTGGGTCCCCAAACTGTGCTCTGCACCGGGACATAAATAAACGCGGAAGTTCTCTCATTCACACCAAATAGACTCGCCCTACTGCAAATGGTATGCAGACATGCACCAGGATGGACAATCAAATGCTGCTTCACCTACTTGTGTTTTCTCTTAGTGAAACATCATTTTAGCTGAAGAAATAATAAAGCATGAATCTGCCCCATACTTCCTTATGTCGAAAAAAATCCTAAAGCAAACCATTAAAAATGAGCAAGAAGGTGCCAAATAGCCATAACCCTGCACTAGAAATATGGATCCCCCTCTCTATGAATATATATAATAATGTTATCACTTTGCTTTATCCCAGTGGACTCCTCCAGTTTAAACACTTTTCAAATAAATAAATAATGACAGCAGAGCACTCGGCGTAGCAGCACGAGTAAGCAGCCTGAGGTCCCAGTGCAGCCGGAGTCCTTAAACCGAGTAATTTGCTTTCGTCGGGGCCTCGGTAAATCCATTCAGTGAAAGATTATGGGCCTTTAAGTACCATCCAGGCCTGAAATGTGATGCAGGGCCTCAGGGGCTCACAGAATTCAAATTGACTCTGAAATGCAGTGAAAGAGGCGCTGAGAGAGAGAGAGAGAGAGAGAGAGAGAGAGAGAGGCTCGTTGGAGTGCTCTGTCTTCACACTGGTGCCATATCTGGTCCGTGCTCACACCTCCATCTCTCCCTTGACACTTCTGCAGGAGGAACACCAATCCATCACAAGCTGTAGGAGACCACAGGCCTCTTCCTCACATCATACCTCAACCCTGATGCCACACAAAGCCTCAAAATGTGTAACAATTACAACAGCTCAACATTTTCTGTTAAATAACTATAGAACGTCAATAATTTATTTTTTCACAGGGACCACTAGAATGTTTGACAATGATTTTGGGTTTATTTGATTATGGATTCTTTAGTTTTAGTGCCTAACTGAGTCTTTACATGGCTCTACAGCCCATAACCTTCCTCTTCATGTCTCTCCCACGAAGTGTGGAACAGAAGATCAAATAACTTTGAAATGACACTTGAACATTAATGTAACTTATAAATCCTCCTACGTGACAGAGAACGCCGTATTGATTTTGAAAGGGGGTAAAAAAAAAATACTCCAAGGAGCAGCTTCTCAAACTCCGGAGCGTGATGCATTTTGAGGCACACAAACATCAGTGTGAAGCATCTCCCTTGAACGGGTGAGAAATGGGGAACGAGATGGTCGACATCAGATGCAACAGGGAGACGACAGCAAGCCAGGCTTTGATACCAGCGTGTCAAGCTTCGCTGGGTGGGAATGTCAGAAAGAGCATGGGAAGTTGCACCTGTTTCGCTCACAGCACGCGACACATCCCATCTCGAAGCTAAGCCACACTGCTCAGAGTTATTTGCCTTCAACATCAGTCGAGTTGCTTTGTAGTCCTGTAGGAGTGGAAAGGAACGGCGCAGGTGTCTTTTGTTCCCCACAACCTGACGTGAGCACGGTTCCCCTTAATCCTGATATTTCTCCAGCCTGACAAGACGAGAGCACCTTGGCCTTTGAAGGTTAAAATGTGGGCTCTCTGGAGACGTGGGGGGGCAGGGAGGGGGGGGGGTGCTGAAGGATTCACTAACAAATGGCTCCGCTGAGCGGGGATGATGGACGCTTTGAGCCAGGTCAAGTTTGGAGCCCTTACAGCGCACCGACCACAGCCACCCTCGCTCTGGGAGAAACGATGTTATTGATTAATCCGTTCAAGTTTTTCCATTGATCCTTAGGGGAGGGACATTCTTCACATTGCACATTGACTGCTAGTCATTATGCAAAGGGAAATGGAAGCATTTACACAATATGAGTGCATTTGCTATCAGTGTCCTTCATATGCAGGCAGCGAGTCTACATGTTATGTGCTTCCATCACATCCTCTCCTGCATCATGGATGAGATGTTCAGGTGGGAAAGCGGTTCCTAAAAACAACTTGAATAAAATATTTCATCATCTACCAGGAATGTAGAATAGAATAGAATAGAATAGAACAGAATAGAATAAAACAGAATAGAATAGAATAGAATAGAATAGAGATACTTTATTGATCCCCGTGGGGAAAGTCTCTCTTTGCCTGTCCCGTCTTACTCACCATCTTACTCACACAGACACATATACAGCTGAGAGTAAGCTTGGGAGTCACACCCCAGGGTCAGCCAGCATGCAGCACCTCTGGAGCTGGTGGTTAAGGGCATTTGCTCAAGGCCCCAGCAGTGCCATCAGTCTGCCAGCCCCATGATTAGACCCAGTGACCTTCCAATCACAATCAGCGGAAACAAATATGTTTAATAGGACATGCAGAGCAAACTGGTGATTAGCTGAGCTTCTTTCTCTCTCTCTACAAGTCTCCATCAGCCTGTCAGCTTTCACATCCCCTTCTCCCATTAACAAAGGAAACATGTTAACTCTGAGCAGTCACTGGAGGGGAGGACAATCTTTATATAATTACCAAACCTGGGGGGTGTTGGTATACCACAGCAATATGTGTAGACCGCAGACTTTATGAACGGATTAGTGTAACTTTAAATAATTTAGCAATATAGAAGTAATTCTTCATTACATTAAAATGAAAATTTTTATATTAAGGCTTAGACTTTGAAATAAATTAGTCATTATTTGACAATGTGTGGGTTTTGTGCCCTAGAGCAAGGAACTGCTGGTTATTCGAGCCTCAGAAAAAAGGGCAGTGCAGTTTATTTCATATAAGCACTATTGACATACTGCCTCACTGCACTTTGGCCAGGCCGCCCGGTTTGTCCGCACAGAGTGGAGTGGAACAGTCACATCCCAGAATCCCTTACGTTACGTAACCTGCAAAACAGGCCGGATCTGATCAAAACATCCAAATCTTTCACAGAACCCAGCTGTTTGGAAAGACACAGTGCAAGAGGCATATGACACCATCTTATAAAACCAGAACAGAAGACAATAATTATATGATTAATAGTTTAATATATCAAAAACCTTTTTAGGAAAATCCAAAGACAAACAGCAAAAAGAGACATTACACTGAATAGACAATGGATTCCAAAAATCATCCACAATGATGCAGCTAAGAGACCCAAGCATATACCCACGTGCTGTATTGCTGCAATATTTTGTTAAAATTTACTGTAAAAAAGTATCTTTTATTAAAACGGCAGGCATCTCTTTCTCCACTGTACATATCCAGCATCTCACCTTATGTGCCTCAGTCTCAGGAGAGAGATTTTCACTTACACCTCAATATAAACAACACTTGACTCCAAGCTATTTATTTCCTTGGATATTGGCTAAAAATGCATTCAAAAGCACAGACACACAAAAACACCGTGCAGGAGAAATACAGCTGGAATATCGGATGACTTTCCGGCAGAGTCAGGACGACGGAGGAATATTGGATTTCTTAAAGTATGGTGCAGTGAGTTTTGGGTGAGAAATAGCAGGAGAGAGCTGTCAAAATGTAACAATAAGATCAGCGGAAAGGTATTAATATAAAATACCATCTTCAGACATTGAACGGCCAAGATGTCTTTAAATATTAAATACCAATAATGTTTTTTTAGCCACTACTGGGGATTCAAAAGGGACTCGAAAGTTTTATTGTCACGTATAACAAATACATTGAAATCACATACGTCTTAACCCACAGAATCATGACAACAGACATATAAAGAACTATACATAACAGTAAATGACAACGACAACAACAAAGCAGACATCAAGTAGTCCTGTAGTGCTACATTACCACATGAGGCGCGATACATTGGTACGTAACTCCAGCAGTAGTTACATTTTGTGTTGCTGTATTAGCATTTTAGTGCAATGTAAATTAGTCCCTGTTAAGTAGTCATGTGACCCCTGGGTTAATAAAATCTTGATCTTTGTGTACTCATGGTCCTGAACCCCTTTCCAGGGGGGTGGAGAGATCCTTGCAGATGGAATCTGCCTTTCAGAGGCGGCATGTGCAATAAATATCGAGGAATGGTTCACAGTCATGATGTTCTACAGCAGGGTTTCCCAGTCCGGTCCTCGGGGACCCACATTCGGTCTATGTTTTTGGTCCCTCCGAGCTCCCTGCCAGTGGACTGTCTGTGCGTCCCCAAGGACTGGGAAACACTGTCCTACAGTATCCAGAGAGAAGCATCTCCTTATCCAAACCACTGACTGTTCCCCGGCAACATGGGTGGCTCCTGCAGGCTACAGACCAGTGACAAGTCAGCCCAGAAACGAAGAGCAGAAAAAGCCAGAAATCTTTACTGTGGCTGAAATATGAGGCTGCCACACCAGCTGCGTCACCTTGTGGGTTAGGATTAAATTAGATACACAACACAAAAGAGAAGTGGGAAAGGAGGACGTGCTTCCAAGATAAAGCACCAAAAGTCCAGCAATAATTTAAGAAAGATCCACACTTTTGATAGCCTGTAGCATTAATACGACCAAATGACAAGTATGTGGACAATAAAATAATAATAAAATGCCTTACAATGGCCTATTGGGCTTCCAGATATAAAGATATTTGCTTCTGACAGCGGTTATAGAGAGTCACCACAATAAAGAAAATAGAACAGCAATATATTTGTAACTGCAATATATTTTTATTTTATTTTATTTTATTTATTCCTGTTAGTATCTGGGCCTCCCTGCTTTCAGTTCACCATGTCTAAATATCCCGGTCGTTTTGAAGCACTCAATTGCGAAGCCAATGCAAGTGGTACGTTTGATCACATTTGACATTAACGTGATCAGTATTCGTGGGTCATGTAACATTAAAATGGCTTCTGCTAACATGACAAGCAAGGGGGAGAAGATTCAGTAGATGAAACTAACATGCAAGAACAAGCACTAACCAATTAAGACCATCGATTCATGGAAGAAGCACAGGAAGGCTCGCTTCCACACCTTTGGTTCTCATCCTCTGGGAGAGAGTCAAGCTCCCGGTTTGTTTTTGTTTTGTTTTTGTTTCTTTTTTTCCCAGGAATCACTGCATTCCCACAAAGCCATTCCCCCCGGGATGCTGCACTGGAATACACCCTGACAGAAAGCAGAGTCCTGCTATCTAACAACAGGAAGCGTAGTTCAGGCACAGCAGCACACCGTGTCTGAAGAACATCCGCATCATCTAGTAGAGACGTTGACCATCACATGGGATTTTCCACCGCCAGGCTGGAGAGCGGTGAAGGTCTGCTCTCCTCTCCATTAACAACTCAACTGTGACGGTGTGAGAAACATCTCCAATGGCCCCAATCCAGACCATGATTCACATGTTTATTGTCTGCTCTATAAACGTCTTTATATTAAACTATATCTCTCATTTTGTCCACTAGTCCTCGTCACAGACCAGGCCAACCAAACAGATAAAAAGAAAGACATCTGCATCATGTCAGCTTGCTTAAGGGAACGGATGAGGCCTTATCAGAACTCGGAGATACCACGCTTCACCACGGATGGGAGCGTCATGGTGAAAGCTTGTGAACCACTATGTAATCACCAGGAGGAAGTGTGACGGGAAAGTGGCAAGCGAAGGAAGAAAAAGAAACATGCAAAATGATAAGCTTTAGGAAGGATCGCAGGGAAGGGGGAGGGTGTCGACACAGCAAACTGGCCAAAGAAATTACGGTTCCACATGTTTCCATAAACTGCAAATCATGACAGCCCTCCCAAGCAGTACTCTGACCAAAACAAAGAGGATTTCCAACTCCTCTCTGCCACCTTAGCCATCCCTACGAATTGACTTCCCTGCATCACATATCTTGGTTCCTTGCCTGTGTGTCTCTCTGTGATGGTGCTTAGTGTCAACTGGATACGTACAGGGTCCTGATGAAGCCTACAGCATCACAAATCAACGGAGCTATTTGCTAACTGTCTTAATGCCTTCTGAGATGACATGGACTTTGTCGGCTGAGTGCGGGACCTTGGGATTAACTGGCTATTCTAGAAACAGAGAAGAAAAAATGTCCTGTGATGGACTGGAGCATACAGGAGGCTTACCCTGCCCTATAGTCCTCACTGTCTTAAATAAGGTCCAGGTTACTGCATACCATACTGGATAAGCAGAAAAACTGGATTAATAATCAGAATAAGCACAAATATTCTGTTCTTGTTATGCACATTATGAGATTTGTTCCTCAAAACATTAAATGCTGCTGTAATTTAACACTTTAAAATGCATCTTTCAAGAATAACACCCATTTTTTTCCCCCTTTAAGTAAACATTTCTACTGTTTTGAACTTGCCATGAATTGTTTTAGTTGAAATCACATAAATGAATGGTGCTCTTCGGGGAACCTTCATTCTGGGATGTGCTTTGATGAATTAGTGATGACTGGAGTCTTACTCTCGCGTTTCAGAGGCCCATCTAACCTTTCCAAGGCGCTCAAACTTTAATGGATGCCATACCTTCCATTCCAGAATATCAGAATACCTCACATAGCGCCGCTCTGTAATACGAGACTCAATTGGTGTCTCATCAAGATGTTTGTATTTTGGAACATCATTGATGTTCACTAATTTATTATTTGTGTCATTTTGATTTTGTGAATGAATACATCAGGAAGAATTTACATGACTTCAGATTGATGTCCCTTTTCAGATTACTGGAAACATCCCTCAAAAGGTAGGACTTTGACTGAAAGTTATCACTATCCCAAAGTTGACAGTAGCAGAACTGCATTATTTAGTCATATCTGATTCCACAAACCAGAGAGTGGTCTGCGGTTGTCATGGTGACACATGGAAATGCCGCTAGTTGAAAAACAGCACACCCAGAGCCAGGAAGATTCTACGGTCCCAGGAATGCAAAGTAAGAATATGAATTACAGGATGAAGTTATGCTGTAATAACAAATCTCTGTATTTATAGCCACACTAACCAAGAATATACCACCACAGAGAGTCAAACTGTACCACACAGTAAACCAATATCAAAAAAGACTTTACAATGTTTATGTTAGACCACTGGCAAAACAGACAAGACCTTTGGCAATATACTAAACAATGTGTTCTTACGCGGATCTGGAAACAAAACTACATGTGAACAATGTTTTCATTGCGTTTTTTAATTTTGGCTTGGAACGAGCTTTATGAAAACAGAGGAAAGGGTTAAGAAAAACATACACACGCATAAGGCCATCCCAGTATTTTAATATGCTATCTTAGCTGAAGTACACTGTAGTTTGCCAATATCCAAAAACGTTCCTTTACATGCTGGTGTTTAAATATTTTATTTACTTTTAAAATACATTTCAAAAACATATATTAGTTACATACAATGCAGGACAAATTTGGTCATTAAATCTTTACTGCAATCTGCTTACAGTTGCAGTTCATTTTCCTAAGCTTGTCCTATTATTTTCAAACTGCTAATCATGAACCAGGTCACTGGACCTGTATTAATATAATGATTTTTATCATTGACTATAAATGTTTCAAAATATTTAAAAGACTCTCTCCCCAACTGTGCCTGAAATTATATGGTCTTATTGTCTGAAAATACAATCAAGGTTTCTGTAACCTGAATTAGACAGACTGCGGTTGATTTGGAAATTATATCGCACGTCTGGCATCATCTCAGGCCAGCACCACCAGAGCACATAGGATAAAGCTGAAATGATCTGATAATTACAGAACTCCGACATGCTGTATGTTTGTCAGTATGTTCAGGAAGAAGGCTGAGGTTTGCCTTTTGGGCGGTGTTTATGTTGGGGTCATATTCTGGCCAGACCTAGAAGATCGACAGAGACACACAAAAAACGAAAGAAATAGATATCCTTGCCAAAACAATAATCACAAAGTAAAATAACACATTAACTGGGTATGTCCAGCACCTTCTCCCATTCTGCAGAGTAAGCACACGTTCCTCAGATCCTATAGTATTTTTGATTCTCCCCTCAGTTCCATCTCTTTCATCTGCTAGCCTATCCTTCATCTCCTCTACCCTCAACACCTATTTAATTTGTGGTTACTTCCCTGCTGCCTTCAAACATCACATTGCAGCCTTCCTTTAAAAGGCCACCCTTGACCTATCTTCTGTATATAAATATCCCCGCACCTCCCCTTCCTTTCCCTCTCTAAAACCCTTGAGTGCACTGCATTTAAACAATAGTTTGACTTTGTTTCTCAGAATAACCTGCTGGAGCTCCACCAGCGTTGCATTCCAGCAAGACTACACCACTCTCTGGCTTGGACAGTCCATCTCCTCTTAGCTATGGCTTTATCAGCCTCCTCAATCTTGCTCAAACCAGCGTGGCATTTATCATAGTGAACCACAAAACCTTTATATGTGTGCTGCTGTTAATGGTCTTTACAGCGGAGTACTGTACCACATTCACCACATTTCACTCTCTCGATGAGATTTCACCTAGGCCCTTTGAAACTCAACAGGGGTTCCCCCCAGGACATGGTTCCTGACCTCCTGCCAGCTCTCTCCTTACAATAAATGCCTTGATTCTTTAAGCTCCAGAGTTCTTCAATCAGTACTTTGCCTTCCCTCTGACTTACAGGTCACGTTACAGTCCTACCTCAGCACAAACACTGCCATACAGCCAAAAACGTAGGTGTCACCAAAGCCAAACAGACATTTACAGAAAACCTTGTATCAGTAACCTCATATTGTCAGTGTTTCTCTGTGCACATCTGACCATCCGGCCCAGATACATATTGTAGTCCATATTAACTACTTCAGTTGCCTTCAAATAAAAATGTCTAACTACCCTCAGACTGCCACTGCTAATTTATAACTGTGCAGTCTATAACATCGGTCAAGCAAGTAGGTGCAGATTCATGCCTCCCTAACTGAAGATGAAGTGTATTTCAGAAAGACTTCATATATACAGTTTATATAAGACCATTGCTACATTTATATAATCTAAACACATAAACCTATGACTCTTAAAGTTTTCAGCTATAGCTACACTATAGCAAACTGTAACTGCATTTAATCATATTTTACTATCATGTACCCACTCGACACATCAATGAGTAATATAAATCTTGCCCCTGCGTACTAATACTTATTACTATGTATACAGTTCATATCCTTCATATTCCTTCCTAATTAGGAGAATTATTTGGCAAGTATGTATTTTGCTTCTATCTTATGTTTTGACCAATAATTTCAGTCCAGATTAATCTCTCATTTAGAGTGGTTTGTTTAAGAATAGGGCATGCTCAGTATTTGGTCAGAGTACTTTCTGTTTGAAGTAAAACAGGAAAACATAGATACTTCTCTATGGAGAATTATTAAGCAAATTATTGCTACTATTAAAACGAGTCAAAAAAGGACTTTATAAAAAGCGGAAAAACTATTTAATGAAGTGCGAGTCGGAGGGATGTAAAACAATTGAAAGTGCCAAACTTTTAAAATGCGATCACTGTGCAACAGCCGAAGAAGATGGAAGAAGCATGTTCAGAGAATAAAACTAACAAATTAACTTCCAAAGATTTGTGTCAAATTAAAGAGGAGACTCCAAGAAATCTTTAGAATTAAATTTTTCAGAATTGCAATCTGAACATAATCTCCAGAAGTACTAGGCGCAGTCAGCGCAGTGACACTGCTAAGGTCACGAAGCTGAAACACAAGCTCCACTCAGTAAGGCACTCAAGCTAAATCATCATGAATGGGTATGAACACGTCTCACTTTGTGAGTGTTTCTTGGTGGAGCAGATGAATGGGCCTGTGGATGGACACCTTCTTCAAACACTGACAAGGTGCTGGAGGAGTGCTGGTGTGGGCTGCAGTTATCAATGATGAACTTGTAAGACCTTTCTGCTAGTAGAAGATCTACTGCCAATTTACTAGAAGATACCCTTTTTAAACACTGGTACAAGACGAAGTGAGTAGCTTACAAATATGTTATGATATTCATGCAGGACAATACCCCATCCCATGCATCAATGTTCATAGATTGGCCAAGAACAGCTTGAAATGTGATTATGACCTGGCCTCATTCATTGCCTGACTGAACTGCCACTGAGAACTACTGGGCCTTATTAAAGTGTGAGATCTACCAAGGTGCCAAGCAGTACAGTTTTCAGAGCAGCATCTGGGACGTGGTCCTAGCTGCCTCAGCTAATATAGGATGTGATCAAATCAAAAACTTGACTGATTCATTGGAAAACAGGCTCATGATGGTCATTCAGAAGAAAGGTGGCTATACTGGATATTAAACCTGGTAAAGTGGACCGTATAGTTTGTATAATTTGTTATTCCTTATATAGACTGAATAACTGAAATGTTTTTTTTATTATTGTTATTTCTTGTTGAAGTTGAAGAGAGAAAAATCCACTTAGTTTCTGATTGCCTAATAATTGTACACACTGATAATCAAATGTTTTTCTTTTCTTTTATTTTTTTTTGTGACAGACTAACGTAACATTTTCTCTCTGTATAAATTTACTTGTAGCCAGTCAGTGCATGTATTATAAATACACACACATACACACACATGTACAGACACCATTTCACTTCACTGCATTTAATTGCACTGCAGGAGGATACTTCAATTCTACCTACAGACTGGCAGGTGCATCAAACTGCTCTGTAAAATCATTGGAGAATTAGAGAACTAACCATATACTATGTTTCTTATTATGATGTAGGCAGCAGATGTGGATGACTACACAAGTTTTGTAGTTCAAAATGTTTGTCCTGTTATACTACATAGGTTGCAGTATCAGTCTGTTTGCATAGTAAATGTAAATGTGTAGAATACTTTGAAGAAAGGCATATGTGGTACAAAACTTTAGTAATAAATGAAGTTATTTTTTGTCTAAATTTATACAGTAAAACATTTTTTTATGCAATATATAGAGCAAAGACTGCATGTCTATTTAAAAATCCATATTTGAAGTCTATCTGATATTTAATGTAGTTTTAAACTTCTCATAAAATCTCACTTCCGTTTCTGGGCAGCTGACTACAGAATCTTCAGTTGCTGTGGCCCCTCTGCAAGATCAGTCACTCACAGCATCTCCAGCACTAGGCGAGTAAATGCATTAGGCAAGAATGAGCCTTAAACAACAATAATGGTGAAGAGCAAAGCCACTGGCTTGGAACAGGGCTGTGTAGAGACTTTTGGAGGGGCAGGTACTCAAAGGTTAAAAACTGCGCGACTCAGTACCTTTAAAACTCATGCACAAGTTCGCATTAAATAGCCTGGATATAAATTACCAAATGCTCAGGTGCCCCCAGCCACCACCAAACACCACCCCCCCCCACGCCCCCGCCGGCTACACGTGCCTGACCAAGAACAAGAAGGGGAACTTGAGCATTTCATCACAAAAATGACAATAAAACACCATTAAGAGGAAGGTTTTGACAGGGAGGAGGAAGCTGTAGAAATTAAGGGAAACATACACACCACACATTTTGAACCATTTAGGTTGTGTTTGGAGACAACCCGCAAAAGGAAATGAGTCTAGGTGTGACAATGAATTATGCAGCTATCATCAATGTTTTACCTGTTCTACCTTTGCTTTACCTTTATAGGACAATCTACGGCGACAGTCTTCTGCAAACCTTAATAAGATATGCGACAGAGATAACAGGCCATTGCATCTATCTATTGCATATTTTATTTTCAGCAACCAGGTCACTGTTCTAAAGTGTGTCAGATTACAAACAGTGACTACAAACATGTTCAGCTACATGGGGGACAAATGCGAGGATATCAGACTGACTGCTCTGTCATTTCCCCTCTTTGGTATCCTATAAAGTCAAAAAGAAATATACACGATGCTAAAGAACTTGTTGTCTGTGTTTTTCCTTTGTGCATATTTGTATTTTGTCAAAAAAAAAATTTTTTTTTGAAGCACAGGAAAAGCAGTTGAAAGATGGATGTTTTTGAAGCAATTTTGTTGAGTTTTGGGAAACGCACTTCGAATTGTTATATCAAACCCACTGTACTCAACTGTAATTGCTCTAGCTGGATGGGAATTTGGGCAAAAAAAGCTGAAGTGTCCAGCATACTGTTGCATATAACAATGCTGTCATGTTGGGTACTGTTTCTCGTCCATTGGCTCAGATCCTCTCCAAAAACCCTCACGAAGACCCAAAAAGAAATCCGTACAAACAAACATCGGTCCGAGCTGTTTGCATTGGCACCGCTGTTACACAGCCACTGTCAACAAGGGCCAGATGGGCGGCCGCACACTCATTCTGAGAATACCGGCTCCCCGCTGCCCATTGATTTCATTAGACATTTGCTTCATATCATAAAAACCAAGGCTAAGATGGCAGAAAATTGCTGCATCGCTGAAAAGTGGAAGATAATACACACGTCGTGGTGAAACTCAAGTTCTGAAGACATTTGCAGGAACTAAATAAGCACAACAAGAGCAGGGAAGCACAGGTGGGTTCAAACTGTTAGTTCTCAAAAAAGACGCTTAAGTTATGCCCGGTTAATATCAGCACTTCTGTCGATTTGAAATTGTTTTAAAATCCCAAAGCACCTAAATCTTCCATAAAAAAGACCCCAAAATGGCCCTGAATACCATTCATTCTAAATGTTATTTCAGTTCCAGGGCTGTAAAACCAACAAATAATAAGACATGTTCTTAGAACCTCCTGTCCAATATTACCACTCTTCTTACTTATAATGCTGCACATACACATTATTGAATGAAAGCATAACCAGATAATAAAAGCTGACATTTTTATTTCTTTCATTTCCTACTGAGAAGGCACATTGTGACCAATTTATTCACAAGCTTATAGAAGTTTGTATTAGATTTAATTGAGGACCTGTGTGACCAGAGTCATAATAATCCAGGTATTAAGTGAGTTTTCATTAGAATATTTATTACTTTCTTTCAATTTCTGATAATTTAACACTGAGCTAAATCCTCTCTAGTATTACATCTCCTAGAATAAAACCTCAGTAATATTTCTGAATCAGTACCTGAGATTCATTGAAATATATCAATCCACATTAATGAGATTGTTCATCAAGATTTTACAGATTATTTGTTTTCCCTCATGTCTTTGATTATTTCATAAAACCCAGATCTGTATTATGGGGAAAAAAACCCAAACCTTTGTGAAATTAAGTCACAATAAAAATGCATTGCATAATTAAATTGAATTTGGCACTGCTGTGTGAATATTAAACAAACGATTGACTGCTGGTTTCTTGAAAAACAGTACCCATAAGGGCTAAGAGGAACCTCACTTAATACTGAGTGACTGCCATTTTTATTTTCATTTATTTTTCAACATCATATGCAAAAAACAGAGCAAGGCATTCGGGGGGAAAAAATCCACGATTTTATAGTGAATTCATAAAGTGCCAAAACTCTAGAGTATTAAAGATTATTAAACCCTTCTGGAATGAGTCTCATAATAAAATTTACTTTGCAACCTAAAAATGTGCTAAATGAGTGCTAAAATTGAACCGTCCCAGTGTCTCAGACAGTAGCAGTATATCACAAATGGAAGGCACAACAGGAATTCTCAGTGTGGCTCATAACGCAGCAATTACATTTTGTTGATTAGCCAACATTGTGCATATTGATCATTATCAGTTAAGAATTTTGTATTTGTGGAATTACAGAATTTCGAAGACGTACAAAACAATGATTAGAGCTGCCAGTATTTGTCATATGTAAAAACGTCTGACCTGTAAGAAGCATAAGGTTTGAAGGCTGCCAGCGGTGTTGGCTGCAGACCCCTCAGACACCCCCTGCTTCACGGCACCTGCGAAGATTTTGCAGTCAGACAAAAATGATACAGAACCGAAGACTTGTGGGAAAAAAAAAAAAAACGAAATATGAGCAGGACACCTTACTGAAAGAATGCCAATAAGTCGGTTAAAATGTCATGATGACTAGAAGTAATAGAGATTTATTCCTCCCTGCTTATCATGAAGACTCTTATTTGTACAATGAATCATGATGCCAAGTTGCATTTGTTCAGCCACGCATGATCTAGCAGAAAGAAATATACTGACACTGTCATACTTAAAACTGGATTTCTGTACTTGGTAATGCATTTGATCATCTGCAAGCTATGAAAAGCAATAGAAAAACGTGAAGCATGTAAGCCCATTCAAGGGCTCCATTATTAAATGCAAATACATGTTTACTGTTGTTCCCAAAATACTCCCCCATAAAAGGTTAATACAATTTCAAGGATATGTGCCCAAACACATATGTCAACACATAGGTCTGATGACACCCTTTGTTGATGTACATCTTTTAATAAGCCACACAATGCGCGGTAAAAATTACCATCACCTTTGGCTTGTATCATTTACTAACCGAACGCATCAACTCATCTTTGCTTTCAAAATGACCAGCCTAACGCGAAATTCTTGTCAACACACTTGTGGAAAAGTCCTGGATGACTCATGTTTCTCTGAATTCAGAATAAAAGCCCTTCAGTGAACGGCAAGTGCTTACAGTTACTCTCTTTTCTGGGAAAATGTATTTAATCTGGTCTCACAGCTCTCTGGCGCCACTCAAAGTGAGAGCCTGAAATGACAGACAGATTCTTAGGCTATTGTGCTGCTGCCTGACCGAGGCAAAGAGACGGCAGAACATTTGGAACAGTATTGCTCTTGCATGGCCAAAATCCAGCAAAGGGGGATTAAGATGCTTCAAACACATTGCATAAGAGAGTTAGATACTGTAGCAGCAGTTTCATACTACATGCAACCCTCAATATACATTCAGTCACCAGAAAACAGTAGCAACTTATAATGCTTGTATTACATTTATTGTTTTTCGTACCGAATTTGTCATTTGCCTACATGCATTTATCCAGAATATACATCTCCATGTTTCCAAAAAATAACCTCACGCACTCATTTAAACCGTTCTAATATGTGCTCACCCGGCTGTGTTCCTGGGTAGAGCACACAAATTAAATGCTTTATCATCTGGATCAGTGGAGAAAACTGACCTTTACCTACTCACTCTTTAATTCGATCTTGCTTTCTCTCTAATGTTACAGAAATTACATGATTGGTTGATCAAACGGTCTCAATACTTTCTGCTAAATTTCTTAGCCAAACTAAATAAATAGTCTAATCCCTGTTCTTGTAATTTCAAGAAACATTCGTAGCCCCATAAACAGGTATCTAAAACTGCATTTTAAAAATTTAGTTGCATGATGCAATTGCTTATCATCCATGCTGGTCTAAAGACAACAACTATCCCTTAATTTACCTGTCAACCATTTCATATGCAGCCTGCTTCAGTTGTTTCCCTGCATTAACCTCACAAAAAATTATATTATTAGCAGTAGGCCTAGTATTCATATTGTACTACAGCACTGGCCTTAAACCAGGTCAAAGTACAGACCAGAATATTTAAGGGATTACCCTGGATTCAATCAATGTACCCTCTTATTGTGACACCCCTATAGGGACACAAAACAGGACACCTCCGTTCCTGCTAAGTTTCTGCTCACTCTGCACCATTTGTACTCGTGCGTTGCAGTTTTACATGTGGATGATCTGCCATGGTATGTTATAGGAAACAGTGAAGAACTTCCCGGTAACATCATAAAATAATGTATAGGTTTAGGTGTATGAATGTCCTTAATTAGCAGTATTTATTTTAAAATCACTAACAATCTTAATACCATAGAGAACATCACACACAGGTTTTCTGATTATTTAAGCAAGAGTAACATCAGTCTGAATACATCATTTTGAGTAGGAAAAAAAGAAGTGGAGTTTATAATGTACACCTTAGCCGTGGTGTTAGACGTGATTGGCAAAAACATTATTTTACTCTTGCTGTCCTGCCGCTCCAGGATTACCATGACGTCACTCTGATACTCTTGCATGGATGAATGCTAAAGAACTACAGAGCCACAAATAATAGCAAAAGCAGAGTCCATTTCTCTCAACTCTTCTCTTACAGTACTTTTCAGCCTGGTATAGTAAACCACAATTATGCAGATTGTGCTTGATGCAGTTTTTTTGCGTTATCTCTCCACCGCGGACCCGTTGATGATTTAAAAGCACAAGTCTTCACAGCACATCTTTCATAAAGTCATGTATAATTGAACGAAAGGCCGTACGTGGAAATGTCTGGCAGCATGTGCATTTGAGATTTTTTTATTGCAACTGATCGCGGTGAATTTATTACGGATGGTAAGAGTCGAAGCACGCGAAGCTATGTCTTTTTCACAGTTTGGATATCCTTACAACGCAACTTCACAGGTAAGACCGCAAATCTACATTAAAATAACGTACAGCGGCTCGATTCTGTTTTATTTACGTTTACAAGCTATTTACATTTAATATTTTTATTGCCGAATTTGTATGACTTACTTTTTAAAGGATATTAGGAAAGGACATTTCACTAACGATGTCCCATAACATGTTTCTTAACATGTTTCTTCCTGGGTATGTTTAGAAACTCTTACTATAATTCAGTTGACTACATTTGATATGTTTTTGAAGACAAACTATGCATGCGTAGGTTAACAAGTAGTTACTCTTAATTATGAAGCCAGATATCGTATCTTCAGATACGGCGAAAGTGACAACCCAGAAGTTACTGTGAAACTTGCCGACTTAAGTTACACGTACATCACATACATTTTCTTATTGATAATTCCGAAAGAAGTGTAGATTCAGTTTGATGTTTAATAGCAAAATATATAACAAAACTGCAGTAAACCAATGTCTTGTGTTTTGACGCTGCAAAATATTATTTGTATTAATTGTTGGACTGCTTAGTTTAATCACCTGTACCTTAAATGTTCCTTGAAGTAAATACAAATAGTATGGAGACTGCAGAGCTGGTAGTCTGAAAGAATTAAATTTCTATTTAAAATTCTCTTCATGCAGTTTTTCGTGTCGGCAAACCCCAGTACGACTTGCTGCGATTCGATTTCCAGGTCGGTGTCTGATGGCTCCGGTGCTTCCGAGACAGCCGCCGCGTTTTGTTACCCGCCTTACGGGAAGCGCATGTTGGCCGGCGCACGGACAGAGCTGAACGCGGCTCTCGGCATGTACAGCTCTCCCTACGCAGCCTCAGCTACTGCCAGCCAGAGCTATGCAAACTACCTCCAGTACAGCGCCGACCCTTCCGCTTTCTATTCTCCACTGGTGCGTACGGAGATTAATATGATAAACGCTAAACGATAACTGATATCCTAGTGTTCATAGGCAATGCGCAAAGGAAGATCGATAGCTTGAATCAAAATAAAATGCATTTGTGTCAGTTCATGCGGTGTAAATAGACAGTATAGATCATTAATGATTTTCTTTGCAAAATTAAAAAAGTTGATTTTATCAAAATTAATCGCGAATTATGTTTTCTTATTGATTATGCTTTATTTGGTTATATAAATGGACATATACAGAGATTAGTCACAAATAAGTATTTTTTGCTGGGATTATTAAGGAAATGCATATTACTAGAGTGTGCCTCTCGAAAAACCTGAAAGCCAACCCTTAATTCAAAAGAGTTTTAATACATTCAATACGTGCAACCGAGAGATCAGGACACTTTTCCAGCATTCCAGTGTAAAACACTGAAAGGAAATCTACAGACCAATGCTGAAATCACGTTCATCCACGTGTCCTGTTTCAGAACTCTCAGTACGATATCAAGGACAGTGCTGGCAGTTTGCACAACAGGATCTCCCAGCCAGGTGCCTACTACCCCTATGATCCCATGCTGGGGCAGTACCAGTACGACAGGTAACATATTCTTGAACTATTCAATTCAGACATTATCTTTAGTATTATTAAAGAGATATTTAGTACCATTAACCTCGAAAAAAACTGCAAGAAAAAGTGCAACAAAAATAAAGTCTTGCCACTGGTATGCCAAAAATCATCAAGATACTCAACATCATGTATAGAGGTTATGGTTCAGGATGCTTCAGAATGCAGGTGTGGTGATTAAAATTAGGACATCAAGGAATGGGTTTGTTGCTCCTCTTTGCAGGTACGGGGCTGTTGATTTTAATGGGTCGGCTCGGAGAAAGAATGCAACACGGGAGACGACCAGCACCCTCAAGACATGGCTTAACGAGCACCACAAAAACCCATACCCTACAAAGAGCGAGAAAATCATGCTGGCCATCATCACCAAAATGACCCTGACTCAAGTGTCCACCTGGTTCGCCAACGCCAGGAGAAGGCTAAAGAAGGAGAACAAAATGACCTGGCTGGCTAAGAATAAACCAGGGGATGGTGGGAAAGACGACCTGCAGAAGATTGGCAGCAGCTGTGCTGGCGAAGGTACAATCTGAGTTTATGAATTATAAGTATAAATTCTGTGGCTTGAAAAACTGAGCAAAACATCTAGCATTTGAACCTTTCTGTTGCACATCTTCTCAAACTTGTTTTTTCATCATGCAGCTTCAAAAGACTCGAAGGACAAGGAGCTTCCACTAAGTGATCTGGATGATGTGGATGATGAGGGATGTGGTAAAGGAGATGATGACTGCCAGGCCTCAGATGAAGAGCGGGGCCTCCGGCACGCAGTCGCCGGGGAGCCACCAGAGACGGACTGTAGCGGCATGCTTGGTCTTCCCAGCCACCTTGGCATGTTTGCATGCAGCGAAAAACACACGGCTGCAGCAGACTTCATGAGGTCCATGGAGGTCAAGACTCCGGCAGGAGCTGGATCCATGTCCGCAGACCCTCCGCATTTCCAGACGTCGGAAAAACCCAGAATCTGGTCGCTGGCTCACACGGCTGCCAGCGGCACTCTCCGGAGCCCTCACCCCAGCAAGGAGCTGAGGACCAGCAACATGGCAGTCAGCTGCTCACCACAACCAGTCATGATCCCAGTAACCAGAAGAGGCCAGTGTGCCGAACTTAAGGGTCAGCAGAAATTGCCAAATCTACAGTCACACAAAAAAGGCCATGCCACTGCCTTCTACCAGAAACCCCCACAGCTGCACTGTGCTTCCTACCCCATGCTCTCTGACTACTTTGTATCCGCTGAAGGTACATCGTTCTGCTCACTCCAAACCTTTCAAGTCTCTCGGACTCCCAGAAGTCTGTCTCTGCAAAACTTTTCTTGAGTTGTCTTCCTTAACCTACTGATTGAATCATTTGACAGCATTACCGTTATCTAAAAATACATTTACTTTATAAATACAGTTTTAAAAGTTATCCTTAAGATCCCAAGACAACACTGACTACATATCACTAATCAAAAACAATCTTACCAAACAGCTTTTGAACCCGCACTGCAGAAATGGACCAGCTAAATGATAAATATGTTTTAGGTTTTTCTTGTGGAGAGTCAGCTGAGGCTGTGCTACCAGAAATGCGCGAGATATGCATACTGCCTCAGGAAGACCCAACCATTGCTTTCAGACCGCTGATGAAGAGGTGAGGAAGGTGAGCTCTTTGCTTCAGACCTTCTATTAGAACATAATGCAACATTAATTCAAATTTTACCAACAATTCTGCATAATACACGTGCACCATTTACGGCAGTATGTGTCCTACTTTAGAACTGATGTACTGTATACTGTAAAGTCCTATGAGTATATATACTCATATGTAGTGTGCAACATACTGGATTCCTAAGAAATAATGCACAGAGGAAAAACATTTCATTATTAGCAAGGAATAACTAGGGGGGGGGGGGAATTGTATCTTCAAAACAAAGCTGCAGAAAGAAGATCCACATTTTATTAAATTGTGTCATTGATATTTTTCCAAGGATAACACATAATCATATTAACTACACTGCAACACTGATTTTTCATTATGTGTTACTTTTTAACTTACCCATCATTACTGACAATTACATAAATTCAACCACAATTTGTAACCTTTCTAATCATAAGGTAGCCTCTAGTCAAGGATTGAATCACGTATGGGTCTACACGCGTCTCTTCACCAGAATATCTTCATTTTATTTTATTTATGCTATGTTGTTTTCATAAATAATTGTTGCTGTTGTTATTCTTGTTGTTCCTTTTTAGGAGAGAGCACCCGATGCAAATCAGTGATGCACTAACAACACCAGACAAAAAGGACGTAAACTTCACAAACTGTCCTGCGAGCTGTGAAGTACTTCAATTCTCTAAACAAGGAGTTCAGTTTAAGCTGCGGATGTAGCCGTACTTACTTCACAATATTGTTTTTAACAGTTTAACCGTATGCAAAACTTAGAGACATACATATCCACACTCACATGTATACGCATCCGGGAGTTCTATTTATTTACTTATTGTTTGTTTGTTTTTTAACTAGTATTTATTAAATATTTCATAAAGTAGCTCTCGTATCAAGACTTTTATTTACATTCTGCTTAAAAGTTGATTTTAAAGGGATACTCGAAGGTTGATTTAAGACGTTTATTTTGCCTAATTCAGTTTGATCTACATACGACGGAATAAAGGGCCGTGTTGCCCTCTGTATCGTCCATCAGTAAGAAATAAATCATACATTCCTGTGGATTGCCGAAAACATCGTAATCAGGCTCTGTTTGCATAAATATGTTTTTCAAAACGTGCGATTGCAGCGGCGTCATCTTCCAGCTGAGTCGATATATGGGGAACTTCAGACACTGATAGTAACCATTTAAGTTTACCTTCTTGAATAGATTAAGAATGGAGCCGTGTTATAGTGGGTCATTATTTAGCAGAGGCATTAATGAACTTTACAAATTGCGATGAAAGTGACAACGGCCCGTAACTGTATTTGTTTAAGTGAAAGTGGAGTCTGTTTAAACGAGCAAAGAGGCACCGGTGGTAGGAAACGGGATAAATCAAGCCAGATCTCAGATAATATTTAAAACAACTCTGGTATATAATGCCTTATAAAGTGTACAATACATCTCCCTGGGTAGGTATTAGATAAAGCAATTTAATTTTGCTTTAGCAGAATACTTATTCCTTCCTAGTGCTGTTTAATGAAGATACAACGATCATATTATAACATCAGTTTATTAAGAAAATAACTGCGGCTGTACACCGTTTAATGATCACTGTCTGGAAACATCAATAATCACAAAACCAGCACTTTTACAACAACATTGGGCTCATTTAATGAATCTCCCATCTTCCTTAAACATAGTTAACTTAACTGTTAACTACTGTAGTAGGGTTATATGGTCTGCATCTACTGTGGAGAATGTTAAGGAAGCACGATTTCAGTTTGAAGGTGTTTTCGATGCCCAAAGTGAGCGATCGCAGGACATTTAAAGGTGTCTATCATTTGAGAGAAAAGACATAATTCTGAAGCACTACCCTTTTCAAATTATAGTTCCTGACTGGTTTGAAACATTAGAAAATTGATGTTTCATACTATATTATACTACAGATATTAATGAGCGTCATGTCAGTTATGTACTGGCGAAGTTAACTTTTTTTGTCAGAATGCCAGAAATCCAGCAGTTTCGAAATAAAATGCAGTTATCTATTCATAATTAAATAGATATTAATGTTAAGATTTAAATCGTGTTTGACAACCCTGCATACATAAGTATAATTCTGCAGCCACTGGCAAGTGTGGTTGAGAGAGGACGTTGATCTGTTATTAAACATATTATTGTAATACATTTTATACAAGAAATTTGTATTAAATGCTACCATGAACTGCAAACTTCTTAGCAAATGTAATGTTTTTTTTCCAGTGAATTAAATAAAATACTAATTTTGAACAGATTTTTTGTTACAAATAAGCTAGATATACTTTCTACAGAATTCTAATTCAAATGATGCTTTTGTTTAATTAGTAGAACAGAATATGAAAAATAATTAGAATTTTGTACATGAAATCCAAAAACATAAAGGGCATGCAATTTTCCTCAAGATCCGATTCATTATAATGAGCTAATGTACATTATAAGTGACCTTTACCACTATTAGTGGGCCAGAATCTGCAATAACTACAGCATGCATTTGCATACCATGTGACATGATCTCATATCCCATAATAGGAGTTACAGGACACATTACAGGAATGGCATAAAGAAGACCTTTGTGTGTTTATCTGAAAATAAGGCGTAAGATGTTCCCTGTTTTGTATTTGCTAAACTTTTACAGATTGTAACTCCGGCCATTTTCTTATTAATCTATGCAGTTTTTAGAATTCATAAATTCATCTAAATGTAATTTTTTGTAAATTATATTTGTAATTTATAATACAAATTCAACTTTACAACAACTTTATACTTTGGACACATGTTCTTAATATTTTAAGAGGACACAATTGCTGTTAAATGCAAAATTTGATCATTTATTGTAAGGGACTATTCTTTATGTAGGGTGACCTATTAACATGCTTTAGTATTTTTTTGTCTTTACATGGGACTAAAGCATGATAATAGTATGCATTACTAAAGCTTAGAAACATTAAGGCTGGAAATTGCAATTGTGATGAAAATGTGCAATAATTTTTTTTTTCATATATGGGTAGGTTTTCAGTTTTAGATGATGTTTTTGTGCAAACTGACCAATACCACCCATATCATCAGCTGGCGAGCTGATGAAATACTGCAATTTGGTATACCCTATGAACAGTAAGCATGTCTTCTTAAAGCAATAGGGAACAGCTCCCATATATTCTTGAAGGTACTATTGTTTACAGGACTGTGGTAAAATCAGAACTTGTAAGGAAGTCAGGAATGATGCCAAGTAAAATTTTATTGTATTATCTCCGGTCTGAGAGGTAACATTAATGAATGAAGAGATACTACATATAGACTGAGGATTCCATACTGAGTAGGACTCGGAACCTCAGAGTACTCTGCACACTATTTGAAGAATTACTCTTGCAGTGTATTTCCATAGCATGGATTAGGGGGGAAGCAATATTAATCGTTCGTTGTCATCATGAATCTTCAATGCCATCTTCTCTCCTTTTTAATCATCTCACAAGATACAGTCTTGCAAACATAAATATATATGCACATAGACACTGAAGAAACATGCGGTGGTGTTAGAAAGTTTGTGAACCTTTTAGAACTTTTGGAATGTTTGCATAAATTTGACCTAAAATGTGATCAGATCTTTACCTGAGTCATAAAAATAAGGAGAACCAAATAAAATAGCACATACATTTTCATTAATTTACATTAAATGGCTTTGTCATAAAAAAGTATGTGAACCTCTACAATTATCAGTTCATTTAAAGTCAGAAGTGTCAATCAGCAGGATGGATTTCACTCGATGCCTGAGATTCCTGAGGGCCTTGGAAAAAGATTCTCATCAGGCTGGAAAAGGCTACAAAACAATTTCTAAAAACACTGACTTTCGTTACCAGTCCACCGTCAGACAGTTAGCCGAATAATACTCTGAGACAACCCTAGGGAAACATCTTAGAATCACTCATTTCAGTCATCATCAGTCCACCAGAAGTCAAATACTGAACAATAACAATATGCATGGGGAGACAGCAAGGAAGGAAGCCACTACTCTCCAAGATGAAAACTGCTTCCCATTTAAGACTGGGCTGATGACGAAGACTACTTGAAGAATGTTTCAGAGACAGATGAGTCAAGAATAAAACGTCTGCAGGATGTAATTGTTCATGAAAAGAAGGTGGGTCTAGCAGCAACACATCATTCATTCTACCCAAGCAGCATTGAATTTGTATGAAATTTCACATTTTTGGAATAGCCAAGTCAAAGTTTAGACTCCAGTCGAAGTGTAGTGACAGGAGCTGAAACAGAGAGCTCATACAAGAATTCTCACCAACATTACTGAATTGAAGCAGTTCTGGAAGAAGAAATGGGACAAAACTCCTCAAAGCACAAGTGTGGGAACTATCAATAAAACATCCACAGCAAACATTTGGGTGAAGTCATTGTTTTTCACAGAGGTGACACCAGGTGTCCTTTGTTGCTTTGGCTCTGTATTCCAACACATGTGAAATGGCACATTGCTTATGGGATTAAAGTGTAGAATATCAGCTTTAACCCAAGAATCTTTTCATCCATGTGGGATAAACTGATATGAAATGACTGCACATTTGGTTGATAGCCCGCCATTTTAGGAACTGAAAGGAATCTGACATTTGGCTTCACAGCTGTTTCTTATAAGGCAGCTGTACTTGCTTGAATCGGTTGTGCACATACAAGTATGCTCTCAATGACAATGTGTCATATGGCGAAATTTCACCACACTCAAGGACCTTCGAAGGGGATACACCACTGTCAGAGATTTTAAGTAGCTTTCCAGTCAGAAGATGTCACAACCCAGGGAATAACAAGGGCATGAGAGGTGGTTATTGGTAAGAAAGTGCTCTAATTATAAATTTCCAGCAATCGACGAGTATGTGTAATAACAGAAAAAAGTAAAGTTCAGGGAATGTATACATATGAAACAGTTATTAATCTCCCTGTTTTATAAAACTTTCCCCATATAATCAAAATGTTAAATATTTTATGTTATTCTTTTCTAGATATATAGCCGCAGAAAAAAATTAAGAGGCTACAGCACAATTTTTTATTTCACTCATTTCTCAATTTATGGCTGCGCATCTGTGAATAATATATATTTTTCTGCAACCTGCAGCCTGGTTCTTCCCTGTTTCTCATTAATGAAGGACTCCTTCCTTGCTTTATGGGACTTCAGTCCTGCGTCTAGGAGCCTGATACAAACCATCCTAGCAGTGCACCTCACACCTGCACTTAACATGTCCCATTCCTTTTGAAGATCACTCGATGTCATCCTTCGATTCGTGAAAAACTGTCATATAAGTTAACGTCATCCCTGGCTTTAGAATGTTGCTTCTGCCCTTTACCTCTGATTTTTGGTCGTTCCCAGTGTCTCCTGCTTCACCTTATTTTTCTGTACTGCTGTCTTAGAAATTTTGAACCTGAAAGCATCCTGCTGCATTTGCCCATTTTAATTATTATCTAATGTAACCCAATCTTCATTATTATTATTTCTGCCAAATTTATATATTCATTGGAGGAAGACACTATTTTGAGAGTCAAAAGCGCAGTATTTTTAAACATTTTATAAGTACATATAAGAAAATATAACAAAACCTTATAGCATAATAAATAATAATGAAGCATTATTGGTCATATAAACAGTTATACTCAGTACAAGTGAAATGCTTGTTTGCCTAACTACTGTGTCAATAGAAGACATGAGTATAAAAAAAGAGATACTGTAAAACTTTAAACAACAATCATAAATAATCATAAATAGTCTGCAGTTTGCAGCAAAGTGACAGCTGGTGCAAAAGTGAAATGAAGAAATTGGTAGGACCGCATATAGAAATGTACAATAGGAATACATATGGGCCTGGACATATATATGCTGTTATGGGACATTTGAAGTATAGGTCCCAGACACTATCTTCATTATGGATTAGAATTGCCTGGGGAACAAATGCAGTAAAGTGTATCAATGTCAATAAATTGCCCTGAAAATATGGCCTGTGATGGACTGGTAACCTCACTCCTGTCTCAGTCCTGCACTGGATGGCAGTGATTATGAGCCATGGATGAATTAGGAATAACCATCTATTAGGAATTAGAAGCCATGGATGAATTAGGAATAACCATCTATTAGGAAAAACCATCTTGTTTTTCTTTTCCCAGGCACAATTAGAGGAATTAGGAGCCATGGATGAATTAGGAATAACCATCTATTAGGAATAACCATCTTGTTTTTCCTTTCCCAGGCACAATTAGAGGATTCCAAGACTTTGTCCAAGACAGCAGAACACAGCCAGGGAAAAGTCCTGAATGTTCGCAAGCTTTCTAACACGACATAAAGATGAAAGAAGTGTAAATACATGTAGAACTAAAAACTGCAAGGCAGAAAAACCTTCTTGGAACATAACTGACCATGGAGGACTCCTACAGCGGATGACCGAAGAAGACTTTTGAAGAAATACCCCTTAAAACACAATTCAGAACCTAAGCATAGACAAGACAAGACAAGACATGACAAGACAAGACAAGACAAGACAAGACAAGACAAGATAATACCAACTTTATTGCTTCTTTATAACAAAATTTGTGCAGCAAAAGCAACAGTAGGTACGAAGATAAATATACATAAAAACAAGACAGAAATATTTCTGACATATACAACGTAAAAAAGCACTCAAAGGTAAATAAGTAAAAACAGCATGGTCAAAAGATAAAAAGTGGATTTGGGTAAATTTATATACATATATAAATTTGTAAATGTATATATTGCTGTAAGTAATAGAAATGGGTAAGAATGTTGAGGTGCGTTAGCAGCAGTGGGGAATGGATGGGAGACGCTTACTAGAATGGACTTTGCAGTCCTCATTAGCTGTAGAGGGTGTGGACATGGAAAATACAGCCATGGGGAAGAAGCTATTCTTCGGTCTGGTAGTGCATGGTTTGATAGCTCTGTATCACTCACTGATGGCAAGGGGTCAAAGAGACTGTGCCCTGGGTGTGTTCGGTCCTTGCTGATGTTGGGAGCCTTCTTGCGTACGTGGCTAGCATACACTGTGTCCAAATTCGGAAGCTCATTTCCTATGATTCTCTTGGCAGTTTTTACCACCTGGGGCAGGTCCTTTCTGTTTTCAGAGGTGCAGCTGGCGTACCACACCAATGCACAGTGGAAGAAATGCTTTCTGTGGTGCTGCAATAAAAGTTTACCAAAAGGCGGGAGTTGGGTTCACTTGAGTTTACTGAAGAAGAGGAGCCTCAGTTGAGCTTCCTTCACAAAATATGAGCATGATAGGTCATCTGTTGTGTGAACTCCCTGGAGGCTGATGGAGCTGACCCTCTCCACCTCTTTGCCATTTAAACGGAAAGGGGAATGGGTGGTCCTCCTGAATCTCCTGAAGTCCACTATGATCTCTTGTTTTTAGTGGTGTTCAGATTCAGAACCAGATCAACAGTCGGACCTCCTCCCCGTAGTACATCCGGGGCCGGATCTACCTTTGCAGGGGTCCTAGACAAAGCTGTTTTTGTGAGGCTCCTCCTACCAAGATAACTGATAATCATTTCACTTCCTCTACAACAAAACTAATTTAGGGGTCCTAGTTAGCTGCGTATTCTCTACTAGGCAGCTGCGTATTTTTCCTGTGCCTGGATTTGGCCCTGAGTATGTCTCCTTGTTGTCAGATATGAGTCCCACTATAGTGGTGTCTTCAGTGAACTTCATGACAGTGTTAGAGGAGAGGTTGGGGGTACCATCATAGATGAATAGAGTGAAGAGAGCAGGACTGAGCACAAAACTTTGGGGTGTGCTTGTGTTAAGGAGGAATGACTTCCTATTCCAAAAGCCTGTGCTCTGAAAGTGAGAAAATCCAGAATCCAAGAGCCGAGCAATGTATCTACACAAAGGCTGCCAAGTTTCTTTACCAGTTTATGAGATATTAACATATTAAAAGTAGAGCTAAAGTCAAAATCAAATCAAATTCAAATTTTATTTGTCACATACACAGTCATACACAGTACGATATGTAGTGAAATGCTTACACGACCGCCAGTGACCTAAAAGAGAATTCTTTACATAAAATAGAAGTAGAAATAGAAGTGTACTGTACATAAAATAGAAATAAAAATAGAAATATGCTGTCAATGAACAACATCTTTGTGTTTGGATGCTCCCAGTTAAGACAGGTCTGCATGAAATGCAACTGAGACAGCATCCTCTGTTGATCAGTTTTTCTCAGTACGCAAACTGGTGGCTGCCCAAAATGACTGGGAAGATATTTTTGATATAGGGAAGTATGAGTCTCTCAAAGCACTTTATGACAACTGGGGATAAGGCAACTGGGTGGTAGCCATTCAAGCACTGTACTGGCAACCTTTTGGGTACAGGAACAATGGTGGTAAATCTCAGACAGGTGGGGACAGCAGGTTTTGTAAGGAGAGACTGAAATACTGATACACACACCTGCCAGCCCAACCGCAAAAACTTTCAGTGTGCAGCCTGAGACCCAGGCTGGCCCTGCTACCTTGTTGGTACCCATTTTCATCAGAGTGGATCTCACCTGGTGGTGCTGTAAGACAAGTACTTGCTCCTGCATGGGTGAGCTCCAACTGTCTGGGTGTCAGGGGGGTGTGACATCATTGTTGATCTGTGGGATCCTGTTCTTGTAGTCTGTCATGGTTTTAATACCTTTCCACATACTGCAGGCACTGTCATTTTCAAAATGCCCCTCATAGTGCTTCTCGTACCTCATCATAGGCTTCTCTGCTGCCCTTCATCAGTCTTCTATGACAGCTTCTGTAGGGTAATGTGGCCCCTGCCTTAAAGGCAGCATCACATATTTTGACCAAAGATCTTACTTTGCTGTTCTACCATGGCTTCTGGTTTGGGAACGCCTTGATGGTTTTGGTGGTTAATACAGTGCAGAAGTTCATATAGGCTAAGACAGATCTGCTACTGTCCAAACAAATCCCAGTCAATGTTCTCAATGCTTTCCTGCAGTTACACGGTGGCTTCCGTACTGCAGGCTTTGGGCAGCACCATCTTTAGTTCCATGTGAATGAAATCTCCTGCCACAATCACAGCTCTCTCTGAATATGCAGTTGGCTATTAGCTTAGTGTTAGCATGAGGTGTCATGTAAACAGCAGTGATTGTTATGACGACAGTAAGCTCTCTCACTAAAAAGAACAGTGGTATGTCACTGTGTCCAGCCATTGTTAACAAACATACTTACTCCTCCACCCCTTACCAAATACTGCAGCCCCACCTGCTCAATAAACAGAGCCTGCTGGCTCAGTAGCCATGTTGGGAATGGTGCTGTGAAGCCAAGTCTCCATGATAATCATTGCACAGCTCATCCTCAGTCTGAACGGCAGGCCTGGTTTGTGTGGGTTATCCCTAATTTCACTGGTAGGCCAGCACTCTTAATCCACTTTTGCTTCCTGTCTCTGCACTACCTCCATCACTTCCTTAGCAGCACGGTTGTATTCCAGGCTCTGCCAGGCAGAGGATCTCCTGTGGTGTAGAATCTGGGATAACGGCGCTATGAGCCCTGATATCGAGAAGTACTTTTTGCTCATAGTATGTTTGTGCCCCGAGTACTCGGATTAGCAAATATGACACAAAAATACTCATGTTGAGATGTGAGTCAGCACCTGCCGCCATCTTGTCTCTTGTCAGCAATACAGACAATTACACCCTTAAAAAATGAGAGGCCCTGACAGGAGTACAATGACTTCTGTAGTAACTTAGTAGTTTTCTCTACTGAGATGTTGCCACACTGCACCAAACTCATTTATATGACCAGTGCTGGTCAGTGCTCATGCGGAGTTTCACCGCTGACCCCCCCGCCGCCGGCCCCTCCCCCATTAACGCCACCTCAGAAGATGCCATCCTAGGTGGCGGCCAATGTCACTTAATGACTTGACCTAATGTGCAGCCAAAGCAACCAGGAGTGATCTCAACCCAACCACAGATGTATTTCACAGGCTGAAGATGAGAAGAAAGGCAAGATGACTGCAGCGCCACTGGGGAAGTGTTGGATGACGCCTGCAACTCAGACAAAAACTGCATGCAAAAACAGTGTACATGATGTGTTAATGTGTCAAAAAGATTTTAAGGTGCTAACTGTGCATTTGAGCAAGTAGACTGAGGAGCTACCTAATCTGCTTAGGGTGGTTTTCAAATGCAAGTTGCAAAAAAGTTGCATGCAAAATTTGCTGCACGGACTCCATAAGATGATGCACAACAAATTCACAAATTTTACATTTCAATTATATGGAAAACGGTCTGATTTTTTAAATAAAATATAGTAAATGTTATACATATTATACTAAGTTAAGCGGATTTATTCAGATATTTTACTGAAATAAAGGACATTGCCTAACCCTCAAGATTATGGATCTCAGTTCATAGCTTACAGTTCATATCCTGAAGCAGTTTATAACTTACAGTATGACTTCAAAAATTGTTATATGCATGTCCTCAGCATTAACTGTATTTTAAGCATTTAAATTTAAGCCATGTTTGACATTCTTCACAAAGGTGTGTGTTGAGGCCTCTTATGTAACTTTACATAAGTGTCATGCGGCCCCCTGTGCATGCAGAAAACATGAATAAAGCCATACTTACCGTGGGTTATAAAAAGTGATTGGCGCAATAGCAATAATGAATAGTAACAGGCAAGCTAGCAGCCACAATACAAACACCAATAACACATCCTGATAAATGACTCAAAACAAGGGCATCAATTCCACTGTCCCATGAGGAGCTGAGAGGTTTACCAAAGTCTCAGTGCTCATGGTGCACAGTTCAAATGATCATCGAGGGACAATATATATACTTCATTACATTTGGTCAAAAGGCACAAGTAAGTGTGCTTGAGGCTTTATTCCCCAACACATCTGGCTCCCTGGAAGTTTTAGATTGCCAAAGTCTTCATAAGGCTCCAGCTAATGAATTTTGCCTATGATAATTACAAGCTTTGAAGGAAGGCCAGTGGATCTATGAAAAGCTGGCTTTGTGTGTTCGGTTGGTTGTTGTGTTACTACCCCTGTATTTCCTCTGCCCTCTCAGTAACCTGTACTGCTCCCGCATGCAGCTCTTAAAGTGCTGATTGTTCAGTCATCACTTACTCCCAATTCACAATAGATGGGGCAGTTTCCTGCCCGTCGGCCCCTTTCTGACCGATCGTCGACTCCCTGCAGCAGCAAAAAGATGTTGTGGACGAGAGCATCAGCTGGAGTCTGCCAGCAATTGCTTACAGACTGTACCCCATGACTGGAACCTCGTCCATGCTGTTAACATAGATGTGACATGACATCATCATGCTGTCAACCCATTTGGAAGGTGCTTACTGTCATTACAAGGCAATTGTAACAGAGTTTTGGAGATGATAACAAACCAGTCTAATCTCTCTTTCTATCAGCTTTTCCCATCACTAATCTGTCAGTCTATGGCTTCAAGAAGTTACTAATCATGGAACTGATAGAAACTGTTTTACATACATATATTTTAAAATATTCCAATGGCTCATGCTACGACGTACAGGGAAGAAAAGAAGTTTAATAAGTTATTCAAGAACTTAAGCAGGAAACAATGACCGGATTATTCAATATTTTGTGGTCAGGGTCTAGGTTCTTTTTGCTTTAAAATTGTAACTAGAACCCACCTACTTCCAAAAAGAATCAAAGGGGGAATGAGATGGCCATCCTCAAAGATGATGTCATGGTATAACCTTTTAAAGCTATTTCGGCAGAAACGTGCTGAGTGTGAGGTACTGACAACAGGTTCATATTCTGTAGTAGGGCGCTAAACACAGGAACAAAATGGCCTTGAGTTACATGTATATATATATATATATATATATATATATATATATATATATATATATATATATATTAAACATTCCAATGGCTCATGCAATGTTGCACAAGGAGTTCAATAAGCAGACAACATATTGTCAGGGCAGGCCGCTCTCTAAAGACCCTGCTATTCATTGTTGGGATGTTTCAGTATGCCAGTTAATACGTGTACAGCCAAGACTAATGGAAAAAAAACTCAGAATGGCCCATTTTGCAGAACCAAGGCATTCACTATTGCAAGTAGGAGGATTAAAGGTATGTTAAAAGTACGTTTTTCATATGACATTGACACCAACATCATCTTTCTCTTTTAACAAGTACCAGGTGTATCAATATATATTTGCGATAACTAAAAACAAATTATTAGACTACTTTTGTTAAGGAATATATTCATCAGATTCCCCTCTCCTTATATTCAAGGCACTGCCATTGATAGATGTGTCAAAAAGTAGCTGAACCACATGTACAGAATTTCAAAGGGATAGATATTAGTTCTGCCTCTCCATACAATAAATATACCAAGAATTATTTAAAACAGTGACCTTGAAAACGGCAAAAAAATCTATTATTTAAAAAATTAATTAATTAATTAAGACATCTTTCTTCACCATTCAAGGCAGAGGTTAAGAAACATTCTATATGACCAGGCGATGGTTTTCTCACATTCCAGATACAAAATAATTTCTCCACTGAGCACATAACATGCCCTTTATCAATTCAGTAAAATATCTTTTGTTCTTATTAAAAAAATTCTAAATTATTAAAGTTCAAGGAGAATAAATCACTCAGGACCAATACATAAATCATGTAATATAAGACTATCAGTTTTCATGTGCTCAGAGGAAGCACTTAAAATCAATATAAGTTTTCTCTCCAGCTAATCAGATATAATTAGCAACTTTTTCCCTCATTCAGCAAATACAGGATAGGTTAAATACAACAACATATAACCTTACAAATTAGGCAATCTGTAAATTACAACATGTAAACAAATAGTGTTGGTACTGATTCTTTCATTGCAAAGCAAATGATCACGTCACGTGTTTCTGAAAAAGATATCGGCATGGACGATAAATACATGCGTCATGTGGGCATTATGGATATATTTCAACACCCCGATGAAGGCCGATGATGATAATCAACTGGAATGAGCCTGTAAGCTGAGCTTAGCGTGTGCGACTCGTTTGTGCTTCAGGGGTCGGTACATGAAAAAGCGAGTCGTCATAGTCAGGAATGGATGGGCGTCCCACACGTGAAAACGCATTCGCACACACAGCCTACCTTATCTCCTTCACGCCACCAAGGAAATACAATAAAATATGATGAAAACAGATGAGCGCTGCAGAAACTGGAAATTAAACGTTAATAATTACAGTAGAATAGGCACCAGTCTATTTAAATCTAGTCCGTCAAGCTCATTTGACTGTTTTGTAATTTTCTGTGTTTTGTGTTGTCACATTTGCAATGTAGATTTATTACACCAATATGTCCTTTTTCATGCTTTAAAAGTCTATGAGGCATAACGGGACGGCTCCGTTATTACAGACAGATTTTCCCATGCAGTATTAGGAGTTATGAGAAGAGCAGGCCTTAAAATGAAAGCCATAAATCATATTTCCAACTTTGCTTCTATTAACAGGAGCTTGGCTCTGTCATCTGGGTCATGCTAATAGTGTGTGCTGGAGGTGCGGTGCTGAAAAGGGCCGGGACAGCGGGGAGGAAGGGGCCGTTTCGGAGCAGCCTCATACGGGCCGGTCCACGTGCTGGTGTGCTCCGATTAGCCCCCCCTCTTCTTCTCTGGAGCTTAGGAGCATCTGCTCCACATTTGGCTCCCCACTTCTCTCGCAGTCGTTTCTTAATGCTGCTGTGTTGAGGTTTTCCGCGGGGGGACGGACCAAAATGACAAACTAGAGCTGAATTTCTGCAATGTTTTTCAGCACTGGATGCCAAAAGACAACTTTTTTTTCTTTGCATCTAATTTGACATTTGGCAGAAGGATTTGTGCATTCACAAGCTCACCAGAGGCAGCGGAAAGCTCTCCCCAGCCACACAACACCCGTAATATACCCAAAATACAAAAGAACAGCTTCTAAACTGAAATGAAAGTAAGGATTTTCACCAGACTAAAGGCAGATAATTAAATTCTGAGGTTTAATGTTTAGAGCATCAATTTAAATGTATTCCTTGTAACATAATTTCTTTTCTTAGTTACCTTACGGCTGCCACCCTCTCTGACAATGGTCCTCATTGCTCAAAAAGACTCGTGAAACATCAGGTGTGAGGTGTCGGATGATCCTCGGACCCAAATCCTGCCAGACATCCGCCCTCTCCACACCAGGCTCGAAATATCTTCCATTCTATTTCATTCCACTGTTCATGTGAACAGCCAGATCGCAGCAATTAAAGGGATATTATTCAGAGTGGTAAAGCACAGCAAGGTTTCCATGCAATTGGTCATTAGCCTGAGTCATTTTCCTTGAGTTTGGGTGACAAGGTCAGGGGGATGTTTTTGTCTGTTTGCTTTTAATACGTGACAGCATGCGGTGGAAAGGATTAAGAAAAAATACTTGATCCATTTTTTTTCCACCTTCCCTATTGTCTAAACTGCAGTGTTAGAGTCTGCAATTCCAGCCCCAGCTGGGTCTGTGACATGTGGAACTGCACTGACCTCTAGAGACCATTTTCTCCACATGCAATATGGGGACTCTGTGACAGCTCTGGCACTGTACATGCGGGATGACATCTTGTAATTAAGACCAGGTTGAGAGCTGGAGCATGGATACACATTTTCCCCCCTCTGAGAGTGCAGAATATTCTCTAAATTACCACATGCACACCGCAACCTAACTGCTATCTGATGTAACATGTTAAGCAAATATCTAAATATCCAAATATCAACTTACAAAAAAATATATCATCATAATGTGGGGAGCCTTTATTTATGATTCTGATTTTTTTCCAGTTCATCTGCAGTTCACTTAAGCAAAAGCATTTGTATACGCGCATTGGGGGAGAGGAAGGGGGCCAGATTTATTTGTTCAATCTGGCTCTTTGCTTTCTCACGGGATAAAGATGTTAGAACGCTTTCAGATGTGGACCTGATATGAAAAGTCATCGCATTCACAATCCAGAGGGGAATAATGTATCAAATCTATGTGGACAAACTTTTCTTAAATGACATTGATATATCAAACCAATTACCACGTTCAGGGGTGGTGCCTGTTCAGACCCATGCCACAGAGATGTAACAGGATCAGTGCCAAAAAATAAAGATTTAGTGGGTCATTACCTATTTAATAGCTAATATGTTCTAATAACCCTGTGGGTAAGCACATTGACATTTGAACACATAAATTCTCCCTCCACGCCAAACAGAGCAATGTTAACATCAGAGCAAATCTGTCACCACGGTGGAATTGTCTACTAGACCACCTGTTCATAAGGCCATTGTCTAAAAGTGCCTTGGATAAATGGTCAGTTTGAGAAACACAATGTTTCAGCAGAAAACCATGATAGCTAATTATATAATATATATATATAATGATATATTTCCGACAAGAAACGTGTTGTTGCAAACCTCATGGTTAAAATACTCAAGGTTCACAGGTGCAGCAATTTAATGCAGCAACAGCAATGCTGTTTTTACCATCATTTCCAATGCAGTTCACGCTCTGATGCTTAATGGACGATGATGGATGTTGAGCTGGGGATTGATGATGTGGGGAAGGGCTTTGAGTTCGGCAGAGCCGTTGATCAGCTCCCTGGTGGAAGACTGAAAGAAAGAAAACTTTTTCTATCCTTCCTAAAACAGAGAAGGACAGAATCCCACTGGAGAGGCTGATTCATTTTCTTTAAGAGCTCATTTTGTAAACGGACTGCCTTACAGGCGACCATTTTTACTTGGGCAGACATTAGCATACCAGAAATGAATCAATAAATTTACATCCACTAACTAAATGCAAATTTAAACAAGCGCCACTCAGAGGGTGATGTTTGGATGAAAAACCTCAGGGATGGTCAAGAACGACACCCAGCAGAGTTTGTGGACATTTTTGAAAATTGCCTGGTTGCCTGAACTCCCTTTAGTGCTGAACGGACTCTCAGAAAATTGATTTTTTTTTCTAAGGGTGCCCTTTAGCAGCCATAAGTGTGAAATATGAACCCTGGATGTCATGAATTTCTGTTTTGCCTTTTTCACTAATGATCAGCGCAGGGTGTTTCTGAGATTCTTCACAGCAGCCGTAACTCGCATAATTAAACAATTCTAACAATAGAACTTTTGCTGGCAAACTGCCATCGAAAGAAACCTTCGCTTTCTGGCTTTCGGTGGGCAATGCCATTAAAACCCGCAGTCAAGAGCTAGAGTTCACAGAGACCAGCACAGATTTGCAGACACAGAAACTGTTTCAGGGCGTTGCTGAGAAATTCCCGCTCCAATATTCTTCATTATTGCCACATTAGAAACGTACGAACAGAATGCACTGTGCTTTCATTTTAAGACTTTTCAGAGTTGTCTTTCCTTGTGTTTGCAGTTCATAGCATATACCAGTCTACTTCCCTAACAGGAAGCAGGTTTTATGCTACTGACATAAGAACACTGTTTTGAGTGCCAAATCTGAACAAAAAATAAATCATACTTCAGAAAGCATAAAACTGATCGATTGTCTTATTTAGACAGCTGTTTAAAGAACTAAGCATATCTACAGGAAACTGGCCATCGACTGGAGTCCTTTTGTTTACCAAATCAGCTTCCCTGAGATGCCTGACATTATGAAAATGATTTGTGATGTAAATGACATCACCATATTCTCACATATTTTAACAACGGGCAATGGAGAGCTGGAGTATAGAATCCAAAACCGCCTACAGGTGGGGGTCAATTATCATTTGAATAATCTCACTCCCGCACCAGCTCTGCGCTGCTGAGAAGTGAGACACATTTTTATCTTCATGCATTTCAATGAAGTCAGGCTGGAACACAAAAGGTTATCACCAAGGAAACATATTATCCTAAGCACAAGTTAAACATGCAAGTGAGATCAGCATAGATATTCAATTTAGCCAGTCAACCCTGACCTATAAATATTTCAGCAAAATCCAATGAAGGAGCCCCCCACCCCCCCACCCCCCTTCTTTGATCCAATTGCTTGCGAGCAATTTCATAGAAGGGGGCGGGGTGGGCTGTCACAAGGAAGGAAATATCTTTAAACATACAGTCAAGCTGACTACGGCACAGGTACTAACTGTTACAGTGTGTGAGGTTTGACTATAAGGGATCGCTAATGTGCTCACTACACATTATTGCACAAAACAGCATCTTGCGGCGTTAATCAAGCGCACACACAGAGACACAGAAAAATACATGCCAATTGTTTCTAATCTACTATAAAGCCATTTTCTGAGAAGAGAACAAGCCATGTCACAGGGATGGGGGTGATCAAATACAGCCCGCAGCAATTTATATTGAATAAATGGCCTTTGTATTTAGAAGCATCGTGTTTTGTTAATGGAGCATTTAGTGCATTAATATAAGCCAATGTACATATTCATATTCACTCTGCTTGCAGTCAGACGTCTTAATGGTTCTTAATGGTTTATATGCTGTAAATGTATATTAGACGCTAAAGCAGGCATTGGGCACCATGGTGGTTAAAGATTTCAATGGGAGATTTCAAGGGGAGTCCAAACTAGGCCAATCTTATGATTATAAGTGAAATACATAAATTAATGAACACTGACTTGTTCTGGGGTGTAAAGCAGGGATGCGAACATTCATAGCAGTTCATAAATCTGTATAACACCTATACAGCTAATAGGGTTAGCATGTAGCCAGATTTGGTGCTGCTCAGCGCTTACAACCAATCACTGCATTTTTCAACAGGACACCCCACCATACAAAACTAAGAGCCGTGCTACTAAACAATGCAGGTGTGAGATTGGGTGTCATGCAGGATATAATAGGCCGTGAGCAGTAGGAGATGACAGTGTGGCAAGATTAAATATTTTACTATTCTTCAACCTGCTGTTCATGTGCAAGAGTCACATCTGAACTGGGCTGAAAGACAGGGGCTTAGCAGGATGTGATGCCAGGAAGAATCCGAGCTCTCTGTGGCTGGTCTCTATTGCTGCGCATTGTAACTAAAATAAAAGCCAAGTGCACCATGGAAAATGATCCAGGGGGAAAACTGCAGCACCAGCTGCTTATGACATGACATCACTTGACATGCTCTCTGCTTAGATGGACTATTCATACATGAAAACTTTACACAATCATAAACAAGCTGCCAAATCAAAAGTAATGTAACATTTTTTTAGCTAGTAGCCAAAAACTGCTAAAAACATTAAAGCCTTTAAAGAAAATTTAATTAACAAAACATAAATTTAAAGAAAGTTCAATAAACTCATGAAAGACTGCATAATCCCTCTGTATTTTTTTTGTTATTATACTTTAATTATTAAAGTATATTTAGTCATTTTTATGTATTATTTTGTTTATACCATGCAAAAGGGGCAAAGCTCCTTATTAATCAGACACTGACTTTTACCGAAAGATTAAAAGGATTTTGAAATGTATTGCCATAAATAACAGCTTATAACGATTTCATGTCTAGAAGTTCAATTCAGAATCTGCATGCAATCAAAATGACAAAGAGTGAATGTGTGTGTGTGGGTGCGCACACGTGTGTGTGTGTGTGCGCGTGCGTATGTGTGTGTGCGTGTGTGGCAGGTGAATGCCGAGGGTTAGCGCCCTGATGGTGCTGCCGTTGTTAGTTTTCTCCTTTTTTGTGTCCATCTTGTTTTCCTGTTTTAACCCCCCTCCAGTGTCCATCTGTTAGTTCAGCTCTTTCTCCAAACAAGAGGTCGTGAAATTCCCAAGACTAATTACTGTGAGAACACATGCAGACGGGTTCAGAGCAAAGCCTGCCTGTCTCGGCACACCCTGCCACTCTGGAACTGCTCCCAGGGGCCTTTGTACCGAGACTCAGACGCCTCTGACCATAATGAGCGCACAGTGCACTGTGACATATAAAAGTTTTAGTTTTCAGCGATGTTCAGTGGCAACATCCCAACGGAAACACTGACCTAATACGGAAAGCCGCCAATATCTGATGTTTTATCCATTCGCTACCTGAAAACTGTATCCCAAACAGTGGGCTTCATTCATTACTTTGTCTGTATTACAATATCTGCTTTATTATCCATCCATCCATTTTCAGAAACCTCTTGTCTTATTCAGGGTCGTGGGGGGTCTGGAGCCTACTGCTACATTATCACATACTTAAAAATGTAAAAAATTAAAAGGAAAATTACTGAATATATATGCACAAAGTGCTGCACAGAGGCCCCAGTCTCTCCTGTAAAATTAAATGATAAATTATAAAGGCCAGCAAGGAGGGAGAACATTGTACACCCAGCACAAAATTACAAACCATCTCTTTGTGGCAAGGCTGAATAATGCCAGAGAGCTCACCTGAACCCTGTGCGCATTACGACACACAAAGCCTACATCTAAACACTAGAAGACGCAAAAAAAAAACATGGAGGCTTTAAAAACCAAAAACCGTGAGGCTCTATAAATGAGTAACAAGGGGAAATGCCAGTTTTCAGCTTCTATTGCACAACTTCTGCAGATGCTATAAATAAATATGCTTATCCAGCGTAAATGACAGATATGTCATGGCTGATAGGGGGTGTGGCAGATTTGAAATTGGCTGGGTTAAATGTCAGAAAGGGATGCATTGTTATAAACAATTTTTTGTCCACTTCAGTTCATTTTATTTTGCTTTGATCAACTCTTTTTGGAATGAAATTCCATCATGAAACATGTAACTGTTTCATTCATGATTTATTTTTGAAATAATAAAATGCACAATTTACAGACACTGTCTGGTGGAAGTGTGCTTTTGTTTGCATCAAAAGGCCAATACAATAACTGTAGGATGTTCTGCGTGGCCATTAGTGCTTCATATAGCCGACTCCATTAGCTGCTTGAAGTATCAGTCCTGGCATTAAACGCACGACAGCAGCATCGCTCATCGCATGAATCTTTCAGAGCTTTATCAACAAGCCATGTAATGCAGTTCCTGTCCAACAGCTGGCTGATCAGAGCCCTGCAGGCCCCGGGCGCACTGCGCCGTGTTCCTGTGGCGCCTGCCAACACCAGTACTTTGATCTCTGCTTGTGTAACAGATAGGTCTGGGGCCGGGTCCTAGCTGTAAACCTACCCAAATGGCTGTTGGGGGGGTAGAGAAGAAAAAAACAGGAGACAGCCGGAGGAGGGCCGTGGGGGCGGCCTGAAATATTCATGATGCTCGAGTGGCATTGATGACACACATTTCTTGTTAATAAGGACACAGACGGGTTCGTCTCGTCCCTGTTTGGGTGTAAAAGAGAGACGGGGGGCCGGGGCGTCTCAGATCGGCACAAACTGACGCGTCTTTTCATTTCCCTCGCCCGGGGAAAATGGCTGCACCCTACGATCACTGACGACATCGTCTAGAGCCAAACGTGGGCAGCCTATGTTGGCACCCTCTTCCCGTTTCAGGACAGTGGGTATGGCGAAGAGCGGACGCACACAAACACCCTCAAACCACCCATGTTGTTTTCGTTGAACGTTTCATATGCAAGCCTCCTTCCACCTCTCATCTCCTCGACGACATTCACGCAACACATTCCCACACAAGAGGAAAGAAAAACCTGACAGCAATTGGACTGCCATACGCAGATTGGATTATATGGTGTGAGTGGCAGCACCCATTTATTCCGCTGCTGTAAGATCAGTTTCTTCTTTTAGTGTGTAATGTAATAGGTTATGATTGCTGTTAGATAAGGCTGCCCTTGATCAGCCAGTCAGCGAGAGGCTAGTCTTACAGTATGTGGCAGGTCACTAATTGGTCGAATTTGAGCTTCGTAAACACGTGTGCCAACATTTAATTCTGGCAACAATAATCACAGGTAAAAGTCATGTCTTTGATAATTTCTCAGTTCCCAGTACTCTGAGTAACTACAATGTAGTTTTTAAAAAAGCAGGTCATCAGTGAAAGACAGAAACCCTCGAATAATCGAATAACAGATTATATCTTGAATGATAGATTATTGTTCTGTGAGTCAGATATGGCTGTTGTTTCTAGAAAAATTAATTGGCATCAACATTTTCAGTACATAATAGCTAACTAAAAGTCACCCATCAGACAGCAGATACCTAAGTTCCATGAGTTTCATTAACTTGTAAAATATATGTTATCTTTTCTGAAATGTTTAGTTAACTATAGAAGTCGCAACGATGTACTGCAGGCTTTATACAGCGATCTGCTGCAACATTAAAACCACCTGCCTCATATTGTGTAGGATCCTCTCATACCACAAAAAACATGTTTGACCCATTGAGGCATGGACTCCACAAGACCTCTGAAGTTGTCTAGTGGTATCTGATGTTAGCACCAGATCCTTTAAATCCTGTACGTTACAAAGTGGGGCTGCCATGGATCAGACTAGTTTGTCCAGCAAATCCCACTGATGCTCGATAGGATTGAGATCTGGGGAATTTGGTGGACAAATCAATACTTTTTCATGTTCCTCAAACCAATTCTGAACAATTTTCGCAGTGTGGCAGGATGCATTATCCCACTAAAAGAGGTCACTGCCATTGGGGAATACTGCTGCCTTGAAGGGGTGTACTTGGTCAGCAATAATGTTTAGGTTGGGGGTACATGTCAAAGTATCATCCATATGAATGCCGAAACCCAAGGTTTCCCAGCAGAATGTTGCCCAGAGCATCACACTGCCTCTGCTGGCTCGCCTTCTTCCCATACTGCATCCTGGTGCCATCTCTTCCCCGGGTAAACTACAGACATACACCCGGCTATCCATATGGTGTAACAGAAAATGTGACTCATCAAACCAGGCCACCTTGTTCTATTGCTCCATGAATTGATGCGTGCATGCTCATAGTAGGTGCTTTTGGAGGTGGACAGGGGTCAGCATGAACTTTCTGATTGGATGCACCCCAAATGCAACCCAACATGCTGTAAGCTGTGATGTATTGTGTCTTCTAACACCTTTCTACCATGACCAGCATTAACTTTTCAGCAATTTCTGCTACAGTAGCTCTCCTGTGGGATCAGACCAGATGGGCTAGCTTTTGCTCCTCATGCACAGCAATGAGCCAGATCCTTACGCTTGCCCATTTTTCTAGCTTCCAACACATCAACTTTATGAACTGATTGTTCACTTGCCTAATATATGTCACCGCTGGTGCCATTTTTATGAGATAATCAACGTTATCCACTTCACCTCAGTTTTAATGTTATGACTGAGCGGTGTACAGCAGCTCTTAATATAAGCTGCACACAAATACTTAATTAAAGAGGTTTCTTCCTGCAGATGGGAGAGTTTCACACCAGGAGAAACAAGGCATGAGGAAGGAGATACAGCCATAAATTGCACAGGACACAACTGAAAAAGGATGAGATGATGAAGAATGTAAAGACAAAGTCACGGATCAGGGATCTATGTCAGCTATCGCTAGCTTTGATTCCACAGTGTCTGACACTCATAGCAGTGTTTCTCCTACCATTATATTAGAGGGGCGCCCCGCTCCCCCAACAGTCACACGTTTACAATTCTACTCTGCTCTCTGTATCGTGCATGGCGGAGTTACGTTCCGATGCATTCGCACACACACGTGCGTGCGCACACAGGTGAGTACACTCCCACCAGCAGACAGAGAGCGCGCGTCGGGAAATATGTCGATGTCAACCACCTGAAAAGCAAACAAAAATATCTGCGGTTTTTTAATGCTCCCAGGGAGGTGAAGATGGCAACACTCGCTCTCAGAAAAGCCCACAAAGATACACTACAGTGACAAAAGTTGCACACTTTGTGGATAATTGTCATAAAAAGAAATGTTCTGATGTTTAGTTCAGTTGTTATATTAACTGTTGTCATTAAAAGAAACACATGAAAACCATGAATCCTGTCGGTGTTGGTCTGCCCCCCCCAAAGCTGTAAACCTAGGGGGAACACTGTATAGAAATACAAACCACACTCCCAGATGCATGACAGTAGCATTATTATATTATTATTCTTATTATATTATTGTAATGACTGGATGATAGCTTTGTTTTGGATAATGGATTTTTATATCATAAATTTTTTTCTTCACTATTTGCATACGCGTATAAAGAAATCTACATAAATTTCTTATCAGAATAGTATTGTTCTTTATTTTACAGTATTTTATAGTAAAATATTAATTTATTTGATAATACAGTATAATAGATATAGTTATATAACATAATATCCTCTATAATTAGGAGAAGTGCATGAGAGATGGCATAATTTACAGCTGTACTTTAGGGTTCACACCCGGGAATAACCGCCCTTTAAACAAACCTATAATTTTTCAGTCTCTGAAGCTGACAAGGAGCCCATTCATGTTAATTACTTTCACTTCTCACTTGCTGAACCACCCAGGTTCAGTAGAGAAGCACCAGATTGTCATAACCTGAGTGGCACCAGAAAAACATTTGGTTCTAAAGTGAACATGGGATCACTAAGGAATTATTCAATTATACTATTACAGTAGCAGTACATTGCTTATTGCATAAACCTTCAATCATGTTAGAATTACATTCTTTACAATTAAGCTGAGTACTAGTTTTACTCAACTTACCTTTCATAAAAAAAACACCAAAAAAACTCTTAAAGGAAATCTGACTCTATGCTCTGAAGAACAAAGTAAAGAACAACCGTTTATGAAAGAATCAAAGGGGAAAACGTGATTTAGAAACCAGGGGATCAAATGTTTCCTTTGTTGTGAGCCTTCAGTCAGTCAAGTGAAAGACAGACCAGTACAGGAGTACCTGGCAGGATCAGGTGAGACACAGAGAAGGTCCTCACAGGAAACACTGAGCCCAAGAGAGGGATCATATGCAGGCGGTGAATTTACACAGTTACCCAACTTCTACCTGCTGTCAACATCTGACCCCGGCAAACACACAATACAATATGGCACAATAACACTAATGAATAATGTACAGGTAATAGACGACACACACAGATGGAATGTGTAGTCAGAAACCGGAAGCATAGGATAGATTCCTTTATGGCCAACATGGAGTCGACTGATCCTTTGTTTAGGGGGACAGTGAGAGACACTGTCACTTTTCAGTGTCTATCTGCACTGTTAGGTCACAGGACCAGACATTAGCAGGCGAATTCAGACCACAGTTCTGATCAAGAGACATGGGTTTACCTGATCCCAATTAAAAAAAAGAGAACATACAGGCTGAGAGCACAGAAACCTCCGGGAGGATTATCACAGCTGAAATGAGGCTAAAACAAAATAATATTAATTACACCCCCACCCAACTCAACCCCCTGTTCAAAGTTAAAATGCACCAAATAAGCAAAGCATTTAGTTTCACACTCAGGGTTATTAAACTTGCCAATTTGGCTTCTCTGGGCTGCCAAGACAAATCATATTAGCATCTTGCTAAAGAACACTAAACCTTTTGGCTACCACCACACCTGCAAATGCCAGCTAAGTTCATTAGTGGGAAACGGGCTGTTAGGGAACCGCGACTCTGGGGCAATTACAGGCAGGCTCCTCGGTGAAGTCGTCGTCATGGGTGGGCTACTCAGCGGGAGCTCCTGGCTGCCTGACAGCTCATGACTATTCCGTGTGTAAAATACGCACTGGGACGGCATCTCCGGGAAGCGCTCAGTTACAGAGTCAACGGTGCCTGGCGACAGTGTTTACAGAGGAGCGGTGTTTACCTGAGGAGGCTGGAATCAAAAGGTAGGCCCACCTCATGAGGAAAGAATGAGAGACAGAGGCAAAGAAGGGTTGGCATTGTGATCCCTACAGGCTAGGGGATATGTAGGGGTGACGGAGGGACAGTGATGAGGCCCCTAAGAGCTCCCATCACAAGCTCTCTACTCACATATTCTCCCCACCCTTCTGACAAACATCATTACTAGACGGGTGGTGGGGGAGGGGTGTTCCCCCAGCGCATCAAATGCCAGAGGACACCAAAACTGTCGTTACACCTGTGTCAAGGTGGAGCCTAACCATAAAAAGGCATCCTACTTCAGCTTCATGTATGAATATCTGTCAGTATAGGCATGTGTTTAGTAAAAAAAAACATGGCATATATGAAGAAAATCATTCATTAAATGTTCAGTTTACCCAAAATATGAAGACCCATATTAATAATAAATGACCTCCAGTGTGTCATTCTCATAACTCATCAGTACAGAGTTGAAATTGCAGGGGATCCCCAAGTTGATTTTTGACTGTTCTTTGACCAAAACCTGGAAAACTTGTACATAACTCTGTGACAGGCAGGCAAAGCGATTATGGTGGACTGCCTTTCGCAGACGCCATTAATCTTTCTCCTTTATCTCCTGACATGACCAAGACCCTCCCCGACCTTGAACTCAAATCCTCCGATAAGATCTGTGCCCAGAGCACGACGGCGTGTGGATCAGGGTTACCATCGGTATCAGTGCTCGTGTCACTAAAAAGGTACAATTCAGGCCAATGGTGAAATGAAACCCAAGCCGTCCCTGACAATTGCCCCAATTGTAGTCAAACGCCGGGAGAGAATCAGGCTCTGAGGCCTCTGCAGACCCCCCCAAGCAAAGAGAGAACAAAGCACACTGACTGGAAGGGGCTCATGCTGGGAGGCGCCAGGGAAGAGTAGAGCGTAGCCACAAACCAGAAAGCATTTATGAATCCTCTTTATGCAGAAAGCTAACATGTATTTGTATGGAAACGGCTGCTGTTCAGGTTTCACATAACAATAGCGGAGAATGAGGGGTCTGCCACAAAGGAGAGGTGACACCCCTTGCATGGAAACACCCCTTGATGTGACAGTCAATAGTGACAATATATCTTGAAAAGAAAACGTATTGAGATGTCAAGGTAGGAAAGGCTGTTTGAAAAGCATACTAATGATTTTTAATAAACACTAAACAGGTTGATGGCCCTTTTACAAGTACTGCAAAATAATAAAACAGCTGAATCAACAGTTATACAGAAACATGCTGATTCTTTTCCATCTTCATTTTCGGCAATGCTAAATAATTGACTAACCATCTGAAGGAACATTTTTGTCTACTTCAGTTCTCCTGAGAGGTGGGTTGGGTCATTAGCCAGCCTTCAAGAGAGCACGCTAAAGGATCTGTGACCTTTTGACGGCCACAGTGAAACTGGAAAGAGGAGCAGACAAGACAGCTGGGGCTCCTTGCTCTTTCCTCGGATCCTGACGCCTCATTTTGCTGTGCTAACCTTCGTACACATCTCAGCATCCAGTCAGCTGACTCCTGCACCTCCACAAAGTCAAAGGGAAGCATGCACAACGTTACACATCAATGCGCCGTCAGGAGAGGAGCCCGCCACATAGTCAGAGAACCATTATAATAATTCCAGACAATGTGAGGAGGCCATTTTTTTTTTCCTGGGCCAAAAAATGTGGTGGAGGGTTTTCAGAATTGAGGCTCTCGACAGCTTCAAAAGCCTTTTACCTTAAAAGGTCTGAGTTTGTTTTGACATGCATTCGTGAAGAAGAATAAGAACCAAGCATCCACAACAGACCCTTCAGACGTCCGTCTCCCACAGCGGCCCCACCCTTGACAAAAGGAAAAAGAAAAAAACCGGGGGAACTCAATGAAGCCTTTGAGAGGTGCAGTTACCTGAGGAGGCTACACACAGATCTGGGCCGTTATGTCAGCAGTGATATCTCAAGTGTCTTCATCCAGCCAGGCAAAAGACAGCTCTCAAAACACACACCCCCCGGGAACGGGGGAGCAAGGGAAGTCAATTAACCCCTCAGGTCCCAAAGTGCTGACAGCTGCGAGGAGACGCCATTTTTGTTTTTTCCTCAGAAACACGCCAGTGTTTTCTTTTATTTGTTTTGTTTTGAGACCGAGTGCTCAGCTGCTCCAGCAATACGATATAAGACAACCTATTTCTGTCAGTCTCTGAGTAAAGTAGGGTAACCCTCTGGAGAAGAGGAAGCTCTATGGCAGGAAAGCGCCTGCCTTCATCTACACATGGGCTCACATCTGAGCAGAACGCTAACAATGCCGAGGAAACAAAGGGGCTCAGCTCGGCGCGGATCTTAATTAAGCCGTGCGCCCGTGAAGACAACGGCAATGAGATTCATCTCCGTTTCCAAGGAGCGTTTCCTGCGTCGCCCCCCCAAACATCGCTTCATTGTTTCATGGAAAAATGAAGAATCACTGTTTGCTGCAAAAAGCCAGGATGCTCCCTGGTGTTTTATTAGAGCCAGATATTTCTTAATGGATGTCAAGAATGGCTTAATATTACACACATTCATTCTGCCAAAAAGTAAAACACAACCATTAATATTCCAAAAAAACAAGACCACTCAGCAGGTAGAATATATAAATAAACCACTTATATCTAAACTTTGAAAAACATTTATGAAGAATATACAGTTATTAAAGCAGGTTTAACAAGATCATGCACAAAAGTTACCTATGATACTACAGCACATATGTTATGACCATAACTAACCTATATACCGTTCAGCCTGTGCCCTGTTCAGTTGTGTGTTTTGCCAGCTCTTTCTTACAGATCTACTGCAGCTTCCCCAGATTTGTGAGACATTTACACTGGGATGAAGTTTGGGCTTTGACTCAGCCATTCCAAAGCACAACATGCCTTCCTCCTTGTGCATTCATAGATTTGTTGTAATGTTTAGGATCATTGTCATGTCGCAGTACTCGTTTTCATTGCAACTTCACAGATTCACAGATGGTGAACCTGGCGCCCTTCTCTGGAATTCTGTGGAATGACTCTCCGTTAATGATTCCCTGTATGAGCCATTCACGTCCATTGGAGATTTATTTTAGCGCAAGCCATTCCAAACATTGTGTTTTTAGTTTTAGCCATCTTAGAATGTCTGTCTTGGAACCTTTCTTTCAAATATCTGAAGGATAATCAAAGCAATCATTTGCAAGATGTCTTTTATAACAAACGTGTTTAGCATCCTTGCCTGAAGGAACTTGGACGTGGTCCTTAGGATCTTTTGAATATCTCACATTGTTTTGTCGTTCTGCAAGGTCATTTTGAAAGAAGATCGCTCCCAGGTTTAGTCAACATGGTCTTTCTCAACTGTAAATTAGATGACCGATTAACCAAATTTTTTTCTAACCTTCTCCTTCTTGATGATCCTTTACAACATTTACAATTCTTCCTGAGCTGTAAAAGGTTAATGCACACCATGTTACTAACACACACAAACAAGATCAAGCTCAACAAGTTCTTTGTCCTTCATATAGGAGAGGACTACTAAAACTTTGGTGTGGTGATTGCTTCCTTGATTTGCTAACTTGGAACCCAGTTTACACACCAGATTATGCTCACTTCATTGACTTAGCTGATGCACCTTGCAGTTCACTTATTATTGCATATGCAATTAAACGTATTTGCCTGTTCATTCTATTAAATGAATCAGTCCCTCTTAACACCACAAGGAATACATAACTGTATGCAGTTGACACTTCTGCATCGTAACTGTCCCCATCACAGTTTTGATACAGGAAATAGAATAGGGATTTTATAGAAGTTTTGCGAAATCCACAGATGATACTAGGCCAGCAGATGACACATAAAAAGTTTAGTAACTCATAAATTCATAAAATATATGCAATGTGCTCGCTTGGACAAGGCAGCCTCTCACACGATATCTCAGTCACCTCACACTGATCTTTGTATCCCACATTTCTTGCATCTTTTTGCTCTCCGTGTCTGCTCACATCACTCGCCAAGGGAATCAAAAACTTTTATGTTTTCTACGTTTATGCCTTTTTTCCAGATTGCGGGGGACCTGTGCCCCTAACCCCCATGATGTGAAAGGGTCAACTATAAAGCACTTTAGTAGAAGAAAATTTGAACTAAATCACTTTAGTAAATATATACAGGTCACAAACTTTTAAGCAGCACTGTGCTATATATAACCAGGGTGTGGTTGGGAATTTGAGCTTTGTCAGTTATTGGAAACAAGACCATCTGCTAGCCTACATAATTTAAATAATGTGTAAATTTGTGAGGAAGGTCTGAGATGTTTACATCTGCATAATTTGTTTGCACGGATGATGCCCTTGTCAAGGACAATGTACCAGTACATTTACTTCATTTTCAGTGAGGGTTAAATCACCTTAGACTGACATGAACAATTTTATTAAGAACATGTAATTATATGCTGCAAAAATAATGCTCCTTTTCATAGTATTCTAGGCTCACCTTGGAGGATTATCCCTGTTTCAGCATTATTACAACTGATAAAACTTCAATATCTCATGTTAAAGCAAATTGGCGGGGTATCGTTATTTTAATTACAGATTGATCCACACAACCACAAAAGATAAAAAAAAGAAGATATTTTCTCCATTTTACTGACAACACACCATTCTCTTAAGTCAAAATTTGGAGCCCTTTTATCCTGCCTGATAAAGAGATGATTCCAGTCTTTCTATACATATTGTTCTATGGTGGCAAGTATCTTGCTTCACTCTCCCATGACAGACATCAAGATTACAGAGCGATTATAAGCAACTCAATTCTGTGTGGCATGTCATCCATGTGAGCGACTTACAATCGCATTTCATTAATTCAGCTTGAATGAGGCCTCATTTCAGGCCTCAAGAAGCTTAGGATTTATGTGAAATTAATAACATAACAGATGTCTTTACAATTCGAGTCGTCTGTGTTGAAATGTGACAGGCAATACTCGTGGGCAAAATACGTCTTAATTCCAGATATATAATATACCCACTGTTTTGTGTTCTAGCATTGTTACAGTATAAGGCAAGTCTCAACACTCTTTCACATCGATAGGCTGCATGTTGGATGTTCATGCAGAGAGTGTAGACAGATTAAAGCTACCTTTGATAATCATTCTGAGAAGATGGGATGCAGACAAGGGAAACTTCCGAAGACTTGGTTTCTGAATTCAGTCACATGTTCCCTCCCTCAAAGCAGGGCGAGATGCAATTGTACTCACACAGCATTTTAGAGTTCCCGAGAATACGGGGAGATGCCTTCACTGCACAGAAGAGCCTCAGGTCAATTCGTCACCCCCTAACACTGAGCAAAAAGAGTCTGGGATTTTTAAATGCAATTCCATTTTTCTTGTTTGCTGAATAATACAAGATTACATTACATTATATATTAATTTTTTATTTATATCCATTTAAAAAATAAGATACAATTAAAACCAGAGTAAAGAGTAAATAAAGGAGGTCATTTATTATTGAGCCATTTAAAAACCTACAGTTACATATAGAATTTATTTAATATTTAATATACCAATACTTTTTCAAATGAGGCATTTAAAATAACCATTGCTTCTATTTTAATAGAATCCTACTTAATAATGTAAAATCAGAAAGGAAGTGCTTTTAAGAGTGATCCCCAAAAGGTTTATAATGATTTAAATCCAATTTTCATCAAAAATATTCCATAACATTAATCTTTTTTGTGGTAGTTAACATTTTTATGAGTCAATTAGTCCATAAACAAAACAGGGAAGAATTACTTGGTGTAAAATCTATGCAGATGAATTATTTTCATTTTATTTCAGGTTTTCAGTATTTACTTATTTACCGATAAAAAAATAACTCCAACAACTGACCTCATGGTAATGACTGCACATTGTGAGGTCACCTAAATGTGTTAATTTATGCTCTATTATGGAGTTAAACACTTAACAGCACAAGAGCATGTTTAAGCTTCATTGCTACCCTGTTGAAACTGTAGATTGGTCGGCGGTGCAGAGTGCACACCTGAGGTAATGATTTACTGACTGTGGACGCCGATGAGGGTGGGGGCAACGTAGTTGTGTGTGAAGGTCCCCAGAAGGTAGCCTCCATGGTACGACCTGGTCTACAGGGGATCGGGATCCCTGGGACGTGGGACTTGGCTACTGGCCACCGTTGACTGTACTCACTGCACTCATCATATGAGGACAACATTCATCTCCTACTCTCCTCTGACACTTCATTTATTCCCGTGTTCATTTGTCACGTCCCAGGTTGCTCGCGTGAATAGAAACTTTTGCCCGTGATGGATAGCATTTCAAATTAAGACAAAAACAGAGAGCTGTACCCAGCCAGAGATGCCATTTCTTTTTCTTTCTTTTTTTCCCCAAAAGCCAGCTTTTACCAGGTTCCATGAGTAATGTCCTTTGTAGTTATCATCTGTCGGCTGTGGGTCACATGACATGAGAGGGAACAGAAACACACCCGGCCACCTTTCCTTACTGCTGTTTGTTTGCTGTGCTGGAGACTAAAAAAAGCACAGAATTGTGGATTTTATTTACAGGAAATCCCCTTAGAGATTAGCTATTCAAAGGCATGCAAATTACATTGCCATGTGATGCTTTACAAGGGGATTGTATTCATTTTAAAACGAATGCTTAATTAACTCATTTCAAAAAAAGAACCTCTCTGTTGTTTACTTGGGACAATACATGTTAAGCAGAGGGAGCATTTCACAACAATGGGGTTATAACATAGGAAAAATTATAAATAGTTTTCTCTGTTTCCTTAAGACATTCTATAGTTGTACAGCTACAGGGCAAAATTAGCCATTGTAAGTTTTTCATTTATGGTTTAATATTTCATCGCCTCCAAATGAATCCTATATTATTTGATTTTGAATTAATTAATGGGCTGCATGTGACTGTATTTAATAAAATAAAACTTTTCAAATTTTACATAATGGCCTTTTTTTCCTATTTTCAGTTGAATCACAAATCAAAGTGAAGGTTCATACACAATGAGTAATCATTATGTGAATGTCAATATAATTAATTCCAGTACACACACAAAAAAGGAATAAGCTACGTAGACAAAAAAAGTCACATTCATTTTAAAAAGTAACTGATTCAATATTCAGTGCGTTTCGGATATCTTAATATATGCACAAAAATGATTTAAAAAAATAAAAATTAAAACCATTTACCATTTTGCTGGTATTTTATGGCAACTATGTTGAAATCACTCACATAGTGCAATCCAGATCCTGTCCAAATGCTACAAAACAATGTTGATTCATTTTGTAAATCCTGTTGGGCAATCTGCACAATTTGACCTACAAATGACTTTCAAACTTGACTGTCTAAGGGCAAAATGAAAGTAAATTAAATACTTAGACACTGTAACACAGGGCAGTGCCAGACACTTAGAGATGTACTGTGCAGTGCCTCTTCTCATGCGGAAATGCTGGAATAACCTCTTGTCATTAAGGGTACAAAATTTTAAAATCACTCTTTCAACAGCAAAAGTATATATAAAAATATAAACCAAAAAGCAGCATTCATTAACTGTGGCAAAGATATGAAAGTGAATTTGCTAAAAAAAATAAAACTGTAGGTGAAGTCATCATAGATTCAACTGACAAAAACAGAAAATGTCTTAAAATTCAGGTATTACATCTGTTATTAATAAACATTCCTTACACATCCTTAGACCTCACTCATGCCACAGTAACACCTGTTCTAGTTCAATTCTCTTAACCTTCTCTTTGTGAATTTTCTAATCTCACACGACAGGCATGCAATGCTCAAACAACAGGAGATCAAATTATTATTTCTTATTATTTTTCATGTGACTCACTTAATCTCACTTTTAAATCTTTTTAAAGATGTTCTTATATGGTACCACTAAAATCTGAGAACTCTGCTGGAAAATGTTTGTTTCCCCCAGAGTGTTAAAGAAAATTGAAAATGGTCTCAAAACCCTTTGCCTTGATAACAGCTTCACAAAAACAAGTCACTCGATGAAGAGCTCAGCAGGAAATCACCTGCCGCCTCTTCCCAGCTCTTCAGCAATTCCCAGAGGTGTACAACACTTACGGTATCCTTAGCTTTGACTAATTTTTCGGATTCACCTCAAAACATTCGTATTCGAATGGTCTGGAGATGGGCCGGACCAGGCTACCAAAAGGTCTAGTACAGTTCGGTGGTGTGTTTTCAGCCATTTGCTTGTTGAGGAATTAAACACTACACAAACAGCCATAATCCCAATGGAATAGCATGGCTTTGAAATGTGCACTGATAGCCATGCAGCACTAAACCATGACACAGGGACAAAGGGAATCCACTCGATCTCCCTCTCTTACAAGTATGCCGGCCTTCCAAGTGATTTCAAATGAGTCATTGTGACTCATCAGTCCGTAAGTCCAGATAATAGAAAAGTGTATAGTTTAAAGCACAGATAACAATGGTTTCAAGCAGGCACACTCAAAAATTCTGACTGCTACTTCAAACATGAACAAAAACAGACAGACCCAATACAAAGATAATAAAGTAAAATGATGCGAAGAAAGTAAAGCTTTCATATAACTAAATTTTCATAACGTTTTTTATGTACTTTCACTATGACAGACAGACCTAGGTGCCCAAATAATAAGCATTAATCAATTAAAATTATGGAATGACAGATTTGAAATTCAGTCTCCCACCTATGTATAATATTGTTATACCTTTAAAAACATATTTGAGTAACTACATATAAATTCTCAAGCGGATACAGAACATGGATGGATAGACACACAAATACTGCCGAGAACAGATATAACATAACTGCCCAACGCAGCATCTGTGCTTAATAGGTACAAAACAGTCAATCAAAGTTTTGCCCACATTTGAACAGCACAGTCTGGGGAAAATGGAGTAACAGAAAACACCATTCATCAGGCCTGTCATTTATTAGGTTCAGTTTATTATTTTTAGCTTACATCCTTCAGAGGTTCATCCTTATATTTCACAAAATGTCCATCAATCTGCTGTCAAGACCGTCCAAGAGATTTCACAGTTCAGTGACGCTTGTGTGCATGTACAATTTCCCTCCCAGATTGCGCACACCTAGAGAGCTTGCAGCCAATTCAAATCACTGCCTGAATATATCTGCAAGTATATACAAAGCCCATCAGGAAGAAAAACACAACTCTGGGTAATAAAGAGTGGAATCCATTTGTGTAATGCAGTAAACCTGCGTCCATTGCTCTCTATTCCATATACACTCTGCAAGTTGACATTCTTTCCCTGCAAAGTATATTTATTAGCTACAGAAGGTGTTTTATCTGCAGTTTTCTAATGGCAATAGAAGGAACAGGCTACAATTTGTTAATATAATTCATCATTTGTTTTTGAAAAAGAAATAGTTCTACATCTTTCTCATTCTGGGATAAAATTGGTGCGTCACAAGATAAAAAGGGTAATTCCATGTTTCTGACATCATCTACTTTTCTCTCATCTATATAAAATATTTGCAACAATAAACACGGTAAAGTGCTATAGTCCTAAAGCGAACGATGACTTTAACGGCAAATGAGTCTCATTTAATATACGGTAATAGTTACATGAGCAGGCTAATGCTAGGAAATCATCCGTTTTGAGAGAGGTGGTTACTTCATCTGCTACTTTTCATATATTGATCCAAAGCACATGCCCTGTCCAGCATAGCACACACTGGACATAAAGTCAGAGTACGCAAGACAACAACTCAGACAGTTTACAATACAACAATTCATCTACATTATGCATATTATGTGAATTCATATGTCAGATTTACTTCAGATATTTATTTCAATATTTGTCAAATAGTCTAAATCCTTTTATCAAAGCTGTTTTTTAGTCTGTCACATTTAGAACTTATTTATTGAAGTTTATCTGAAAAGTACGTCATCTCCGTTTTTGAGACTTTATAATGTGGAAATTACACACAAAGCACCACTAAAGCTCAGGCACGAAGCTCAGTTTTCTGTCTGCTTCCAGATGGTTAGCGCCCCTGTGTGAGGAGCCCAGGGTACTGGGCTGCTGTGAACTCAGCCTCAATCCGCAAGCTGAATTCGGGGGCTCAGTGTGAGCCGTTATTCCAGCTCACGCCAGGCACAAGCTGAGGCACACGTGCAGAAGATGGAGGGGAAGCGGCCAGAGTGACTTATCGCACCTCGGAGGACCCGGTCATTTCCTGTGCACCTTCACAGGGGCACACATCAGTCCTGCAGGCACGTGATTCCAATAAGGTACCGTAATTAACACCAGGCACCTATCAAGGGGACAGAGAAGATGAATTGCCAAAAAGGGGGGGGGGGCAGGCATTCAAATCATCAAGGGGAAACTGTTCAGACAAGCTGTGCTTTTGCCATTTGCCCAAGGTTCTCGTTTTTATCTGGAGGAAAAAAAATATATATCAGTAGGATACTTTCCCTTCTTGGAACATAATTGCTGCCCTTGTAGATGGGGCTGGAACTTGGAGGGCAAGGGTGCCCCCCCATGCGGAGTTAAAAAATGACAACTTGTGCTCTGTGGGAAGGGGGCTGGGCGGGGGGAGCTCCTGATAGGCCCCCGTGGGAGACTTTCCACTTAGCTGTTTCCGATATGTGTCCACTAATCATCCAGGAGGGCCCTGACGGGTGCCACTCGCCCTGCCCCGGGATGGAGGTGCGAGCTCTCCAGGCACACCGAGCACTCAGTGCTGCTGCCCGCATGAGAAGGCATGCTGGGACACTCTGCTTTCAAGCCATATCCAATACAGGCTTTCTCCTTTGGTCTTCACACAAAAGGCATCTTGAAATGATTATCCACACCTATGGCCATGCCGCTGAACTTTCATAATGCTGGAAACCCTTTTCTTTGCATGTAGTGTTGATGCTTATCAGAAGTTTAATTGGAGGATTGTATTGAAATATATTGTGAATGACACTAATGCATTAAATTAACCGTGGATGTCATTTCAAAGAAATTTATAACAATACACAAAATATTACATTTTTTTCCCAAACCAACGGTACCTATTCATAGAAAATGTAACTGTTAATTATAAATATTATTAAGTAATGTTCCGTAATAACTGGCTAAGTTCTCCTTGTTTGAATACTCAAAGTTTAATTTCATTCTATGTTTAACTCTAATACTTATTCCTTGTTCTTTGAGTATTTTGGTTTGAATGTGTCAAATAGATTATGTATGTAACAGTAAAGCCCATAATGTGCTGAAAGCGTTTAAAATGTACGACGGTTCAGATATTTCTACAGCTAGTACACAGGAAGTTCACACAGGAAGCAGAAGCTGCAGCGTGGCGGTGCAGAGAAGAGGACCCAGCAAGCTAAACCGGCTACATCCTGTCAGGGGTGCCTGGCTACTGGCTGCCTCTTCCCTCTCGTCAGGCTACAGCGACACCTGTGGACTGGACACCTACAAGGCAGGAGGTGGGACAGAGTGAAAGGCAGCCCCCTCTAAGCATTCGACACCAGTCAGCAGGGCTGCGCAGGGGATAGTCAGCACCGTTCCGTGGCAGCATTAATGGCGAGACTTATGAAGAGACACACAGCACTGGCCGTTTCACACTGGAAGAAATTCGGGGTGAATAAATGAAAAGTTAAGAGAAGCTTCTGCTCACAAACAAACAAGCAAACAAACAAAATGAATTTCTACAAAATACAGCTGAAGAGAAAAAAAAACATGCTTTATGATTTTCCAGCTGCAAGGTAGGCCTGCAGTGACCTGCTCAGCAATATGGCTATATGGCATTAGACCTGTCTTGGATTTGTCTTCCTAAATGAGAAAACCAGATCAAACGATGATCTGAGGACACACAAATCTGTCTCACTCACACACACACACACACACACACAGAGAGAGAGAGAGAAAGAGAGAGAGAGAGAATCCTCATATTTATGTTTCCATTCATTCACATAGGCATAACTCTAATTATAACTATGACAACCTTACCCCCTACTCAGCCATAACCTTAGTCATAAGTAAACAAACAGAATACAAGCCTTTTGGCCTTTTCAATTTTTTGATTGCAGTCACTGATTTTTATGAAATTGAAATATCCTCATGGGGAAAAAGGCCCCACAAGTTAAAAAGTTACAGGTTTTTATCACACAGTGGGGAAATCTGGTCCCCTCAATGTAATAAGAACCTGTTATTTTGACGTTGTGGGCATCATTTTTCAGGTCCCCACTAAGATTTGTGAATGCAATCAAAAAACTAAAAATGCCATCAATCTCATATTTTGTTTGGTTACTTATGCATGGTTAAGGTTGGGGCTGGGTAGGGGTTAAGGTTGTCATATTGGGATTAGAGTATTACCCACAAAAATAAATGGAGAGTCCCCACAAAGATATAATTACAAACCTACATGGTCCCCAAAATGAAATATAAACATGATCCACACTCACATACCATTGACATATATATATAGCCCATTGCTGTTTAATTTCTGGATGGCATGTTAATCACACAAATCACCCTGACCTTAACCTTCAAAATAAAAGTCATTGTCCTTGATATATTACTGAGATATAATGGCACTGCCTGGGATTATATTATTATTGATACAAGATATTTTATTTATTCATTCCAGTAGTACGAGAATCTCTTGCTTCCTAGCACAGTATGACCATGGGATTTATCTTAGTAGACATAATACATACAGATGGCCAAACAGGAAAAAATAAAATTGAAATATTAATATATTTGTCTTGTATAATATGAAATACGATTCATCTAGTGAACGGATTATTGCTTGATGTATTACCGTACTTAGGAAGGAGACAATGTTAATTTGTAAAGGTTCTAGGAATAATAGTAATTCTACAGCAAACCATATAAATGAAATTTGAGACATCTATTCCGTTCGCATATTAATACCGCAGATTAGTGCTTTGCATTCATTCCAATATAACATGATGAGGAAGGGACTGCATGTTAGCACACTATGAGGAAGTCTGCGCCTACCACCAAATGGCAGAACAAGAAAAGCGACAGATAACTATGGAATATGAAATTATTTTTATAAGCATCCATAAAATCTGGTTTTAACCTGCCATTAAAACAAGATTAACTCTCAACCCGGGTTCCTTGTTACAGGTTCCAAGAAAGGAGAGGTGATACAGTGATTTTCAGTGGCCAATCTTCTGTCCCCTATTTCTTCCCGCCAATAACTTTTTTTTTTAATCCGGAAAATTTTATCACTTGAAGAAATAGCACACTATCTGGTGCTCAGATGATAAGTCCACCAGGCCAAAACCTTGCTCTACGACAAGCCTGGACCGAAGGATGCAGTAAGACAGTTCTGGTCCTGCTCAATACCCTGCGCTGTCCGTAAAAAGACAGAACGTGCCTTTGGCCCAATGGAAATGGGCCACTTCTTTTAGCTTCTAGACATTCCTCTGGATTTCAGGCATGATGCAGAACTGTGGATTTGCTTATTGACCGGGAAAGCACATAAACTGTGACAGTCATGTTAACGGTTATATTTGGGGTGCAGTCAAAGATTTAGCTCAAACTCAAGTGCAAGTTTTGCACAGTTAAAGCAGAAGAACGTCTAACTTAGCTCAAAGGTCACAGCTGTAACACAACGAACGAATTCAAGGCTGACATGCAGTTTGTTACTGACAGCGAACGGGAAATACATGGAATTTTCTATTTTTAAAAAGCCCATATTGAGGCATATTAAGAATTTACAGTATTAGTCTATCCAGGACGCTAGATTGGTGATTGAAGCATGTCTTCTGTCAGTAGAGTGGAGATTTGGATTTAAGATCAAAATTCATATTGAACCCAAATGCTTAAGAATTCTGCATGAAGCAGATGTGCTTTGATTCATGCAAGTCAAGGAAATCACATCAAATGAATAGATTAAAGGCAGTTGGTAAAACATAGATCAGCAGGGAACTGAATTTCCCAGTTCTGTTTGGCTTTTGAGTTGCTGTGTTCAGTGACAGGAGAAAAGGTAGTTTTCAAAGAAATCTCTCACCTCTTTCGTGAAAGTATAACATCTGTATCATGATAAAATTACAATATTACAAACTAGTGCATGCACTTATAACAGAAATAACGTTAATTTATCTGTAGGCATCAATATTTCATGTTCAATAAAATTAGACATAAAATCAGCAAATTACTTTCTTTAATAATTTGAACAAATAATTATTTAAATTATTGGTTTCTTTTAATTTTTGTATTTTTCCTGAATTGGTTTTTCCTTCTTTTACCAAATTGTGCTAACATTTTCTGATATAAGAAAGACTTCCGCTTTAAGTTTAATGCCAACCATGCTTAATCTAAAGCATTGGTTGTTATTGTCTAAGAATGGGACAGCATTCTGAATAAACCCAGTGCAGGACTCAGGCAAGACAAATTCGTTCTCTAAGATTACCCACTGATCAGACTTGGGAAGCACCAAGGACACCACTGTAAATAAAAAAAATCTAAGTTATTCTTTGCCAAGCTGCAGTACATTATATTGCCAGGTACTAAGACTGTAAGATGGATTCCAGTTCACCTCTAATTCTTCGCAAAACAAAGATCTGGATCGGAGGCATAGGCTTTATAGTCAAAATTAAGTATTAAAGTATTAAACTATAAGTAAACAATCAAAACATACAGTTCGGCAACTGTAAGACACAAACACAAACAAATACAGCAACCCAAAACACAAAGCAATGCTACTAAGTCACAATAGTCAACACATAAATTCAGGCTGTTTACGGAAACCTAAGTGAAAAAAAAAACAATTTACATGCAAATCAAAATTCACGATTTCAATCTCTTCATGACTGTTTCTCTGTAAATATACATTCATTCCCAGACAGACATTTACTTAGCACGAATCAGCTTCACAAGACTCAGTGTTTGTATTTGCAATAAGATTAGATGTACCATTTAATCACACCTCAAGAATGATGAAAGATGATGCTGTGTCATTCGGTGGACGTGATAGCATGTATCAGAGCATGAAATACAGCCCCACTTTAAAATGACAGGGCCAAGGATTCGTATGCTAATGCATATTACATTTGCAGCAATCTCCCACTAGATACAACCTACTATATATACAGTATATTAAAATGTTCTGTCCCAAAGCTTGTATTTCTTTGGAAATTCAGCTTTAGTCTCAATAAAATCAGAATACAAATCTTGCTCATTTAATCGATTAAATAGGTCTCAAATAAAGCAACAATAACTATTATTATTATTAGCATTCAAATTGCATTATAAAAACAGGGTTTAAAATGAATAAATAGGTGACCTTTAAAAATCACTAGGGACATCGATGATCATCACCAACCAATGAAAATCTTTCCCCAGTCTGTTCTGCTTCGTTATTTTAATCTGATTTTTAATCCGTTTTTAATCCTCTAACACAACTGTAATTCACAGAGGAACCGCCAGATGTCCACCTTTTCCTTCCAAAAAACTTCCCAGCTTTTCTTTTGGCTTCTCGTCTTATCCAGTTAAAATTGGATGAGAAGTGCCCTAATAAATTCAAATTATTAAACCTAATTATTTAATATTATTGAAATGTAACGATACAAGACGGCAACTGATTGTAGAAATATGCACTTTTGACTGTAATTGTCAAATATGTACTGCAATACTTTAAAATCTTTGAAAGTAGAACAGTGAAATAATTTCAAGACAGAACTCTGTATTTTCATCTACAGCAGTAAAAAGTACAAAAATGGTAATTACATTTTAAAAGGGCATGAATATTAGTACATGCGACATTCCAAATTAAAGACTTCAGCGCGAGAATAGGAAAATCCTGCGTTCAACGTATATTTCAACCATTAGGTCAATTTAACAAATAAAGAAAAAATGCATTTTAAAGGCGGTTATTCGGTTCTCAGTAGCATCTTATCTGACATGACATTTTAAACTGGAAGGTAGGCCTATTTCAGTTATTCCACTTAAGAGTTTTGGCCTGTGCAATACATGAATTTGAGTTATCTTCTAAATATGAGGTAGATGATGCTTCACTTTTTGTTTTATTTAGGAAAAATGTTTTTACAAAGCCTCAAGCCTTTTAAACGTAAACCTACACTTAGCGATGAGTAAATCACAATGGTGATTATAGTTCTGGCTGTTTCACAACTACCTAAAGGTAAAAATATAATGGTAAACAGACAAAAGGAATGCGACCATGCCTCCGTCTCGTATTTCATTCAGTAAATTTCGCAGGATGTGGAGGCTGCGCAGTCCGACCACTTTGGAAAAACAGTGGTGAGGCTGCGCTTCACAAGTAAAGTATCGCTGAAAAATAACAGCAGAGACCAGTATACACTATATATTAAATATCGCAGTTTTGCATGCTGGGCGACTTCAGCCGGACAAAGATGAAGTATGAGACTTTCTTCCGTCCCAGGCATCTCCTGAAAGTGTTTTTGGTACAGTTAATCGTCTTCCAGCAAACTTCAGCTGCGCCTTCGCCAATAATAAAGTTTCCTGGAGATGATAGTAACCCACGGTCAGACAAAGAAGTAGCGCTGGTAAGTTTATTGCTCATGAGTGGGCGAAAATTTGCGAAAACAGGTACAGTTGCTTTTGGATATATGCAGTGCGACACTATAGATATTGTCCTGGAAGCAATGACACGTTACAAATGTTTACTTGTGTTTATTAAAACGCATGCAGATGTCAGCCCTGTCAGAAGTGAACTCTTCGTAAACTATTGGGGTGTGCTTAAAAACACGAAACCATCCCGAAATAAACAAATGGATATTACAATATTAATCTGTGTTTATTCAACATGTCAACAATGTTTTTTGTGCGTTGTACGGTAATATGTAAAGAGTATATTACCAATAACACCAGTTGCAATAGATCCAGATAATGAGGTCGGTTGTGGCCTGAAGGACACGATCCAACGAAACTCTGATTTAACTAACATTATCAGGCTGCCTTGTTTTAATAGTAATAAAGAATATCACTGCAAAGTTTTAATTTCTACAATAAAAGATGAACAAATGATATATAAAATATCAAGTCATGCTGAAGACTGAAGCAAAGCTGAAGATTAAACCTTGCTTTGTTGTATTCTCAGTTCATCTGTATTGTCCCAAGTTTAATAGTGAATACTTGTGTATAGCATCTGAACTCTTTTTGTAATGCCACGTTTTTTTCCAGTTGATTTTCCATCACACAATTTTAGTCAGTGTTAAGACCCCGTTTAGGAAAAGGCTGATATACAGAACACATAATACAACACAGGTTGTAACATCAGCCAAAATGATGTAGCATAACTCATTAATAAGCAATAAGAGTAGTAAGCCATGACATCACAAATGTACTCGTTAGAAGCTTACATTGTTGGAAATGCATCCTTCTTGTCGTATCATCGATGTTGGCTCACATTATTAAACCTTAAGTTGAACGCAATTAGCACATATTTTTGAATCTAGCTAGCTTGTTCCTATTAACATGTGGTTTACAAGCTCGGTGAATTAACAATTGTTTGGCAACCAGTGTGTATTTGTTTGGTTGACTGGATACAAGAGATTACTCCAAATCCATAGGTCTGATTTTCATTTCTAATTCTTACGATATTATTTCAGATAAGGTGCAAATGAGTAGTTTTATCTTGAGACAGGAAACTGAGTATTTCACAGTGCAAACATTACTAA